>NC_042305.1:962826-1075239 GCF_901000725.2 Takifugu rubripes
ATTTAATATTTAACTCCTGTACATAGTTTGGGATTAATGTGAACTATGTATATAGTTTGAGATTAATGTTTATGAGTGTGTGTTGTGTGTGTCGCAAGGATGATCGGCGGTGGAGGAGACAGAGGGAAACGGGAGCTTCTTTACTCCAAAAATTTATTTTTATTTTCCAAAATAAAGTGGGGTCAGAAGATGCCAGGTTGAATCCATACATAACATACAGACCCTACACACTTTTACTCACCACAACTTTGACTCTTTCTCCAACAATTCTTTTTTTCTCCAAAATAACAACCAACCAACTCAAACGTCCCACCCCGTCTGGGGTCTACTACAGGCTTATATAGCTGTAGCCCACCTACAGTGAAACCAATTATCAAAATTATTACGCTAACTAATACATTTACAAAACTCAAAATAACAACCGAACAGAAAATATAAAATATGCGTAAAACGCCAAACAAATTTCAACCATCAAAACCACCCAGTGCATAGTAAATATCATGTTCAACTTACTCTTCTAAAACACCCCCGCTAAAATAGATTGTGCCGTAGCACCTCGCGAAACCCCTCCATGTATACAACCATTGAGCAGTCCATCGGTTTCCCCGAACCAGGAAAGTATGTCCTGCTGGTGAGCTATTGAAATATTGGTGCTTTTGATAATGACAAACAAATAAACCTTGATGCTTTTAAACAGCCATAGCGTGAGTGTGATTCTTTGGGGCAATGTTAAACAGACGGGAGGGTGGACGCGGTGAGGCAAATATGACGCGCGTTTGTTTACTTGGGTGGAAATAATTGTAACATAAATGCCGGTTGGCCATGCCGTGCATGTTCGGCTACAATGTATTCCAATAAGAAGCTATGGTAAAAAAGTGGTGTGTGTGAAATGCTTCAACCGAGTAAACCAAGACAGAACGGAATGGAAATGAAATGCAAACGTGTCGGCGTAAGTGGCACGGCTCACTCCGTGCGTGTGTGTGTCTGTGTACGTGTGTTTGTGTTTAAATAAAATTGAATTTCCCACCTTGGTCCACACTATTGTCAACATTTCTGTCTTCGCAAAAGCCAACTCAAGGCGGCAGAGTCCGGAATTGAAAACAATATCTAAAGAACTCAAGTATCATACTAACAACACTAATATTCCATCTGTCTATCCCCAACTGAATTAACTGCCCACCTATCTCATCAGATTATTTGTAACAGAATAAGCAGATAACGTAGCATTTCCCTGTTCATATCTGCGACTTGCAATTTAGAATTTGTCAATAAAACTATGCTATGACACAAACTACAGTTTAATAGACTGCTGTGCTCCTAAAAAGAGCAGCAGTTTGTGGCTCATAAACCTCACAGACACTGCTTTGCTCTTTAAACATTTTTATGATCGTGAATTTTTCAATCAAATATCTTCCGTTTGATAATGCCCAAAGCTGGATTCGAACTCTCCCTCTGGGGTCTTCAGGAGGTTTCAATCAGGTTGTCTGTTACAGCAAATCTGGCCCGCACCGGCCTGGGATCGATTCCCGGCCATGGCACATTGCGTTTAACTTGATTTCATTTATCGGAGTTGAATCTTGTTTGATTTGTTTGAAGACGTTTCACCTCTCATCCAAGATCTGTTCTAGGCAGATTTGATGATATGACGCTCATAGGCTATATAGCCTTTCTTTTTGGGGGGGAATGGATTGGAGGCTGCTCCAACATTGACGTTTGGACTGTGACAAAGCAAATGGACAACCTCCACCAGAATAAATGTTTCAAGAAATAAGTTTGAGTTGTATTAACTTCAAAAGGCCATTTTCTT
Source organism: Takifugu rubripes (assembly GCF_901000725.2). Classification (NCBI taxonomy): domain Eukaryota; kingdom Metazoa; phylum Chordata; class Actinopteri; order Tetraodontiformes; family Tetraodontidae; genus Takifugu; species Takifugu rubripes. The sequence goes on from NC_042305.1 coordinate 964,634, forward strand.
GCGGCTGCTCTCGCTTACGGCCATACCACCCTGAGAACGGCCGATCTCGTCCGATCTCGGAAGCTAAGCAGGGTCGGGCCTGGTTAGTACTTGGATGGGAGACCGCCTGGGAATACCAGGTGCTGTAAGCTTTTTGCACTCCTCCACTGGGTCAGCAGAGGCCGCCAGTGTTCCTGATAATTATCCAGCCAGATGTTATTCACTTCTTAAGTACTTCTAACATTGAGATTTAATGTTTTCCACTATTGTACATCGTTTTAGATTTAATATTTAACTCCTGTACATAGTTTGGGATTTAATGTTGAACTATGTATATAGTTTGAGATTTAATGTTTTATGAGTGTGTGTGTGTGTGTGTCGCAAGGATGATCGGCGGTGGAGGAGACAGAGGGAGACGGGAGCTTCTTTACTCCAAAAATTTATTTTTATTTTCCAAAAATAAAGTGGTGTCAGAAGATGCCAGGTTGAATCCATACAATAACATACAGACCCTACACACTTTTACACACCACAACTTTGACTCTTTCTCCAACAATTCTTTTTTTCTCCAAAATAACAACCAACCAACTCAACATCCCACCCCGTCTGGGGTCTACTACAGGGCTTATATAGCTGTAGCCCACCTACAGGTGAAACCAATTATCAAAATTATTACGCTAACTAATACATTTACAAACTCAAAATAACAACCGAACAGAAAATATAAAATATGCGTAAAACGCCCAAAACAAATTTCCACCATCAAAACCACCCAGTGCATAGTAAAATACATGTTCAACTTACTCTTCTAAAACACCCCCGCTAAAATAGATTGTGCCGTAGCACCTCGCGAAACCCCTCCATGTATACAACCATTGAGCAGTCCATCGGTTTCCCCGAACCAGGAAGTATGTCCTGCTGGTGAGCTATTGAAATATTGGTGCTTTTGATAAATGACAAACAAATAAACCTTGATGCTTTTAAACAGCCATAGCGTGAGTGTGATTCTTTGGGCAATGTTAAACAGACGGGAGGTGACGCGGTGAGGCAATATGACGCGCGTTGTTTACTTGGGTGGAAATAATTGTAACATAAATGCCGGTTGGCCATGCCGTGCATGTCGGCTACAATGTATTCCAATAAGAAGCTATGGTAAAAGTGGTGTGTGTGAAATGCTTCAACCGAGTAAACCAAGACAGAACGGAATGGAAATGAAATGCAAACGTGTCGGCGTAAGTGGCACGGCTCACTCCGTGCGTGTGTGTGTCGGTGTACGTGTGTTTGTGTTTAAATAAAATTGAATTTCCCACCTTGGTCCACACTATTGTCAACATTTCTGTCTTCGCAAAAGCCAACTCAAGGCGGCAGAGTCCGGAATTGAAAACAATATCTAAAGAACTCAAGTATCATACTAACAACACTAATATTCCATCTGTCTATCCCCAACTGAATTAACTCCCCACCTATCTCATCAGATTATTTGTAACAGAATAAGCAGATAACGTAGCATTTCCCTGTTCATATCTGCGACTTGCAATTTAGAATTTGTCAATAAAACTATGCTATGACACAAACTACAGTTTAATAGACTGCTGTGCTCCTAAAAAGAGCAGCATTTGTGGCTCATAAACCTCACAGACACTGCTTTGCTCTTTAAACATTTTTATGATCGTGAATTTTTCAATCAAATATCTTCCGTTTGATAATGCCCAAAGCTGGATTCGAACTCTCCCTCTGGGGTCTTCAGGAGGTTTCAATCAGGTTGTCTGTTACAGCAAATCTGGCCCGCACCGGCCTGGGATCGATTCCCGGCCATGGCACATTGCGTTTAACTTGATTTCATTTATCGGAGTTGAATCTTGTTTGATTTGTTTGAAGACGTTTCACCTCTCATCCAAGATCTGTTCTAGGCAGATTTGATGATATGACGCTCATAGGCTATATAGCCTTTTCTTTTGGGGGGAATGGATTGGAGGCTGCTCCAACATTGACGTTTGGACTGTGACAAAGCAAAATGGACAACCTCCACCAGAATAAATGTTTCAAGAAAATAAGTTTGAGTTGTATTAACTTCAAAAGGCCATTTTCTTGCGGCTGCTCTCGCTTACGGCCATACCACCCTGAGAACGCCCGATCTCGTCCGATCTCGGAAGCTAAGCAGGGTCGGGCCTGGTTAGTACTTGGATGGGAGACCGCCTGGGAATACCAGGTGCTGTAAGCTTTTTGCACTCCTCCACTGGGTCAGCAGAGGCCGCCAGTGTTCCTGATAATTATCCAGCCAGATGTTATTCACTTCTTAAGTACTTCTAACATTGAGATTTAATGTTGCACTATTGTACATCGTTTTAGATTTAATATTTAACTCCTGTACATAGTTTGGGATTTAATGTTGAACTATGTATATAGTTTGAGATTTAATGTTTTATGAGTGTGTGTGTGTGTGTGTCGCAAGGATGATCGGCGGTGGAGGAGACAGAGGGAGACGGGAGCTTCTTTACTCCAAAAATTTATTTTTATTTTCCAAAAATAAAGTGGTGTCAGAAGATGCCAGGTTGAATCCATACAATAACATACAGACCCTACACACTTTTACACACCACAACTTTGACTCTTTCTCCAACAATTCTTTTTTTCTCCAAAATAACAACCAACCAACTCAACATCCCACCCCGTCTGGGGTCTACTACAGGGCTTATATAGCTGTAGCCCACCTACAGGTGAAACCAATTATCAAAATTATTACGCTAACTAATACATTTACAAACTCAAAATAACAACCGAACAGAAAATATAAAATATGCGTAAACGCCCAAAACAAATTTCCACCATCAAAACCACCCAGTGCATAGTAAAATACATGTTCAACTTACTCTTCTAAAACACCCCCCGCTAAAATAGATTGTGCCGTAGCACCTCGCGAAACCCCTCCATGTATACAACCATTGAGCAGTCCATCGGTTTCCCCGAACCAGGAAGTATGTCCTGCTGGTGAGCTATTGAAATATTGGTGCTTTTGATAAATGACAAACAAATAAACCTTGATGCTTTTAAACAGCCATAGCGTGAGTGTGATTCTTTGGGCAATGTTAAACAGACGGGAGGTGACGCGGTGAGGCAATATGACGCGCGTTGTTTACTTGGGTGGAAATAATTGTAACATAAATGCCGGTTGGCCATGCCGTGCATGTCGGCTACAATGTATTCCAATAAGAAGCTATGGTAAAAAGTGGTGTGTGTGAAATGCTTCAACCGAGTAAACCAAGACAGAACGGAATGGAAATGAAATGCAAACGTGTCGGCGTAAGTGGCACGGCTCACTCCGTGCGTGTGTGTGTCGGTGTACGTGTGTTTGTGTTTAAATAAAATTGAATTTCCCACCTTGGTCCACACTATTGTCAACATTTCTGTCTTCGCAAAAGCCAACTCAAGGCGGCAGAGTCCGGAATTGAAAACAATATCTAAAGAACTCAAGTATCATACTAACAACACTAATATTCCATCTGTCTATCCCCAACTGAATTAACTCCCCACCTATCTCATCAGATTATTTGTAACAGAATAAGCAGATAACGTAGCATTTCCCTGTTCATATCTGCGACTTGCAATTTAGAATTTGTCAATAAAACTATGCTATGACACAAACTACAGTTTAATAGACTGCTGTGCTCCTAAAAAGAGCAGCATTTGTGGCTCATAAACCTCACAGACACTGCTTTGCTCTTTAAACATTTTTATGATCGTGAATTTTCAATCAAATATCTTCCGTTTGATAATGCCCAAAGCTGGATTCGAACTCTCCCTCTGGGTCTTCAGGAGGTTTCAATCAGGTTGTCTGTTACAGCAAATCTGGCCCGCACCGGCCTGGGATCGATTCCCGGCCATGGCACATTGCGTTTAACTTGATTTCATTTATCGGAGTTGAATCTTGTTTGATTTGTTTGAAGACGTTTCACCTCTCATCCAAGATCTGTTCTAGGCAGATTTGATGATATGACGCTCATAGGCTATATAGCCTTTTCTTTTTGGGGGGAATGGATTGGAGGCTGCTCCAACATTGACGTTTGGACTGTGACAAAGCAAAATGGACAACCTCCACCAGAATAAATGTTTCAAGAAAATAAGTTTGAGTTGTATTAACTTCAAAAGGCCATTTTCTTGCGGCTGCTCTCGCTTACGGCCATACCACCCTGAGAACGCCCGATCTCGTCCGATCTCGGAAGCTAAGCAGGGTCGGGCCTGGTTAGTACTTGGATGGGAGACCGCCTGGGAATACCAGGTGCTGTAAGCTTTTTGCACTCCTCACTGGGTCAGCAGAGGCCGCCAGTGTTCCTGATAATTATCCAGCCAGATGTTATTCACTTCTTAAGTACTTCTAACATTGAGATTTAATGTTGCACTATTGTACATCGTTTTAGATTTAATATTTAACTCCTGTACATAGTTTGGGATTTAATGTTGAACTATGTATATAGTTTGAGATTTAATGTTTTATGAGTGTGTGTGTGTGTGTGTCGCAAGGATGATCGGCGGTGGAGGAGACAGAGGGAGACGGGAGCTTCTTTACTCCAAAAATTTATTTTATTTTCCAAAAATAAAGTGGTGTCAGAAGATGCCAGGTTGAATCCATACAATAACATACAGACCCTACACACTTTTACACACCACAACTTTGACTCTTTCTCCAACAATTCTTTTTTTCTCCAAAATAACAACCAACCAACTCAACATCCCACCCCGTCTGGGGTCTACTACAGGGCTTATATAGCTGTAGCCCACCTACAGGTGAAACCAATTATCAAATTATTACGCTAACTAATACATTTACAAACTCAAAATAACAACCGAACAGAAAATATAAAATATGCGTAAAACGCCCAAAACAAATTTCCACCATCAAAACCACCCAGTGCATAGTAAAATACATGTTCAACTTACTCTTCTAAAACACCCCCGCTAAAATAGATTGTGCCGTAGCACCTCGCGAAACCCCTCCATGTATACAACCATTGAGCAGTCCATCGGTTTCCCCGAACCAGGAAGTATGTCCTGCTGGTGAGCTATTGAAATATTGGTGCTTTTGATAAATGACAAACAAATAAACCTTGATGCTTTTAAACAGCCATAGCGTGAGTGTGATTCTTTGGGCAATGTTAACAGACGGGAGGTGACGCGGTGAGGCAATATGACGCGCGTTGTTTACTTGGGTGGAAATAATTGTAACATAAATGCCGGTTGGCCATGCCGTGCATGTCGGCTACAATGTATTCCAATAAGAAGCTATGGTAAAAAGTGGTGTGTGTGAAATGCTTCAACCGAGTAAACCAAGACAGAACGGAATGGAAATGAAATGCAAACGTGTCGGCGTAAGTGGCACGGCTCACTCCGTGCGTGTGTGTGTCGGTGTACGTGTGTTGTGTTTAAATAAAATTGAATTTCCCACCTTGGTCCACACTATTGTCAACATTTCTGTCTTCGCAAAAGCCAACTCAAGGCGGCAGAGTCCGGAATTGAAAACAATATCTAAAGAACTCAAGTATCATACTAACAACACTAATATTCCATCTGTCTATCCCCAACTGAATTAACTCCCCACCTATCTCATCAGATTATTTGTAACAGAATAAGCAGATAACGTAGCATTTCCCTGTTCATATCTGCGACTTGCAATTTAGAATTTGTCAATAAAACTATGCTATGACACAAACTACAGTTTAATAGACTGCTGTGCTCCTAAAAAGAGCAGCATTTGTGGCTCATAAACCTCACAGACACTGCTTTGCTCTTTAAACATTTTTATGATCGTGAATTTTTCAATCAAATATCTTCCGTTTGATAATGCCCAAAGCTGGATTCGAACTCTCCCTCTGGGGTCTTCAGGAGGTTTCAATCAGGTTGTCTGTTACAGCAAATCTGGCCCGCACCGGCCCGGGATCGATTCCCGGCCATGGCACATTGCGTTTAACTTGATTTCATTTATCGGAGTTGAATCTTGTTTGATTTGTTTGAAGACGTTTCACCTCTCATCCAAGATCTGTTCTAGGCAGATTTGATGATATGACGCTCATAGGCTATATAGCCTTTTCTTTTTGGGGGGAATGGATTGGAGGCTGCTCCAACATTGACGTTTGGACTGTGACAAAGCAAAATGGACAACCTCCACCAGAATAAATGTTTCAAGAAAATAAGTTTGAGTTGTATTAACTTCAAAAGGCCATTTTCTTGCGGCTGCTCTCGCTTACGGCCATACCACCCTGAGAACGCCCGATCTCGTCCGATCTCGGAAGCTAAGCAGGGTCGGGCCTGGTTAGTACTTGGATGGGAGACCGCCTGGGAATACCAGGTGCTGTAGCTTTTTGCACTCCTCCACTGGGTCAGCAGAGGCCGCCAGTGTTCCTGATAATTATCCAGCCAGATGTTATTCACTTCTTAAGTACTTCTAACATTGAGATTTAATGTTGCACTATTGTACATCGTTTAGATTTATATTTAACTCCTGTACATAGTTTGGGATTTAATGTTGAACTATGTATATAGTTTGAGATTTAATGTTTTATGAGTGTGTGTGTGTGTGTGTCGCAAGGATGATCGGCGGTGGAGGAGACAGAGGGAGACGGGAGCTTCTTTACTCCAAAAATTTATTTTTATTTTCCAAAAATAAAGTGGTGTCAGAAGATGCCAGGTTGAATCCATACAATAACATACAGACCCTACACACTTTTACACACCACAACTTTGACTCTTTCTCCAACAATTCTTTTTTTCTCCAAAATAACAACCAACCAACTCAACATCCCACCCCGTCTGGGGTCTACTACAGGGCTTATATAGCTGTAGCCCACCTACAGGTGAAACCAATTATCAAAATTATTACGCTAACTAATACATTTACAAACTCAAAATAACAACCGAACAGAAAATATAAAATATGCGTAAAAACGCCCAAAACCAAATTTCCACCATCAAAACCACCCAGTGCATAGTAAAATACATGTTCAACTTACTCTTCTAAACACCCCCGCTAAAATAGATTGTGCCGTAGCACCTCGCGAAACCCCTCCATGTATACAACCATTGAGCAGTCCCTCGGTTTCCCCGAACCAGGAAGTATGTCCTGCTGGTGAGCTATTGAAATATTGGTGCTTTTGATAAATGACAAACAAATAAACCTTGATGCTTTTAAACAGCCATAGCGTGAGTGTGATTCTTTGGGCAATGTTAAACAGACGGGAGGTGACGCGGTGAGGCAATATGACGCGCGTTGTTTACTTGGGTGGAAATAATTGTAACATAAATGCCGGTTGGCCATGCCGTGCATGTCGGCTACAATGTATTCCAATAAGAAGCTATGGTAAAAAGTGGTGTGTGTGAATGCTTCAACCGAGTAAACCAAGACAGAACGGAATGGAAATGAAATGCAAACGTGTCGGCGTAAGTGGCACGGCTCACTCCGTGCGTGTGTGTGTCTGTGTACGTGTGTTTGTGTTTAAATAAAATTGAATTTCCCACCTTGGTCCACACTATTGTCAACATTTCTGTCTTCGCAAAAGCCAACTCAAGGCGGCAGAGTCCGGAATTGAAAACAATATCTAAAGAACTCAAGTATCATACTAACAACACTAATATTCCATCTGTCTATCCCCAACTGAATTAACTCCCCACCTATCTCATCAGATTATTGTAACAGAATAAGCAGATAACGTAGCATTTCCTGTTCATATCTGCGACTTGCAATTTAGAATTTGTCAATTAAACTATGCTATGACACAAACTACAGTTTAATAGACTGCTGTGCTCCTAAAAAGAGCAGCATTTGTGGCTCATAAACCTCACAGACACTGCTTTGCTCTTTAAACATTTTTATGATCGTGAATTTTTCAATCAATATCTTCCGTTTTGATAATGCCCAAAGCTGGATTCGAACTCTCCCTCTGGGGTCTTCAGGAGGTTTCAATCAGGTTGTCTGTTACAGCAAATCTCGACTGGCCCGCACCGGCCCGGGATCGATTCCCGGCCACGGCACATTGCGTTTAACTTGATTTCATTTATCGGAGTTGAATCTTGTTTGATTTGTTTGAAGACGTTTCACCTCTCATCCAAGATCCGTTCTAGGCAGATTTGATGATATGACGCTCATAGGCTATATAGCCTTTTCTTTTTGGGGGGAATGGATTGGAGGCTGCTCCAACATTGACGTTTGGACTGTGACAAAGCAAAATGGACAACCTCCACCAGAATAAATGTTTCAAGAAAATAAGTTTGAGTTGTATTAACTTCAAAAGGCCATTTTCTTGCGGCTGCTCTCGCTTACGGCCATACCACCCTGAGAACGCCCGATCTCGTCCGATCTCGGAAGCTAAGCAGGGTCGGGCCTGGTTAGTACTTGGATGGGAGACCGCCTGGGAATACCAGGTGCTGTAAGCTTTTTGCACTCCTCCACTGGGTCAGCAGAGGCCGCCAGTGTTCCTGATAATTATCCAGCCAGATGTTATTCACTTCTTAAGTACTTCTAACATTGAGATTTAATGTTGCACTATTGTACATCGTTTTAGATTTAATATTTAACTCCTGTACATAGTTTGGGATTTAATGTTGAACTATGTATATAGTTTGAGATTTAATGTTTTATGATGTGTGTGTGTGTGTGTGTCGCAAGGATGATCGGCGGTGGAGGAGACAGAGGGAGACGGGAGCTTCTTTACTCCAAAAATTTATTTTTATTTTCCAAAAATAAAGTGGTGTCAGAAGATGCCAGGTTGAATCCATACAATAACATACAGACCCTGCACACTTTTACACACCACAACTTTGACTCTTTCTCCAACAATTCTTTTTTTCTCCAAAATAACAACCAACCAACTCAACATCCCACCCCGTCTGGGGTCTACTACAGGGCTTATATAGCTGTAGCCCACCTACAGGTGAAACCAATTATCAAAATTATTACGCTAACTAATACATTTACAAACTCAAAATAACAACCGAACAGAAAATATAAAATATGCGTAAAACGCCCAAAACAAATTTCAACCATCAAAACCACCCAGTGCATAGTAAAATACATGTTCAACTTACTCTTCTAAAACACCCCCGCTAAAATAGATTGTGCCGTAGCACCTCGCGAAACCCCTCCATGTATACAACCATTGAGCAGTCCCTCGGTTTCCCCGAACCAGGAAGTATGTCCTGCTGGTGAGCTATTGAAATATTGGTGCTTTTGATAAATGACAAACAAATAAACCTTGATGCTTTTAAACAGCCATAGCGTGAGTGTGATTCTTTGGGCAATGTTAAACAGACGGGAGGTGACGCGGTGAGGCAATATGACGCGCGTTGTTTACTTGGGTGGAAATAATTGTAACATAAATGCCGGTTGGCCATGCCGTGCATGTCGGCTACAATGTATTCCAATAAGAAGCTATGGTAAAAAGTGGGTGTGTGTGAAATGCTTCAACCGAGTAAACCAAGACAGAACGGAATGGAAATGAAATGCAAACGTGTCGGCGTAAGTGGCACGGCTCACTCCGTGCGTGTGTGTGTCTGTGTACGTGTGTTTGTGTTTAAATAAAATTGAATTTCCCACCTTGGTCCACACTATTGTCAACATTTCTGTCTTCGCAAAAGCCAACTCAAGGCGGCAGAGTCCGGAATTGAAAACAATATCTAAAGAACTCAAGTATCATACTAACAACACTAATATTCCATCTGTCTATCCCCAACTGAATTAACTCCCCACCTATCTCATCAGATTATTTGTAACAGAATAAGCAGATAACGTAGCATTTCCCTGTTCATATCTGCGACTTGCAATTTAGAATTTGTCAATAAAACTATGCTATGACACAAACTACAGTTTAATAGACTGCTGTGCTCCTAAAAAGAGCAGCATTTGTGGCTCATAAACCTCACAGACACTGCTTTGCTCTTTAAACATTTTTATGATCGTGAATTTTTCAATCAAATATCTTCCGTTTGATAATGCCCAAAGCTGGATTCGAACTCTCCCTCTGGGGTCTTCAGGAGGTTTCAATCAGGTTGTCTGTTACAGCAAATCTCGACTGGCCCGCACCGGCCCGGGATCGATTCCCGGCCATGGCACATTGCGTTTAACTTGATTTCATTTATCGGAGTTGAATCTTGTTTGAAGACGTTTCACCTCTCATCCAAGATCCGTTCTAGGCAGATTTGATGATATGACGCTCATAGGCTATATAGCCTTTTCTTTTTGGGGGGAATGGATTGGAGGCTGCTCCAACATTGACGTTTGGACTGTGACCAAGCAAAATGGACAACCTCCACCAGAATAAATGTTTCAAGAAAATAAGTTTGAGTTGTATTAACTTCAAAAGGCCATTTTCTTGCGGCTGCTCTCGCTTACGGCCATACCACCCTGAGAACGCCCGATCTCGTCCGATCTCGGAAGCTAAGCAGGGTCGGGCCTGGTTAGTACTTGGATGGGAGACCGCCTGGGAATACCAGGTGCTGTAAGCTTTTTGCACTCCTCCACTGGGTCAGCAGAGGCCGCCAGTGTTCCTGATAATTATCCAGCCAGATGTTATTCACTTCTTAAGTACTTCTAACATTGAGATTTAATGTTGCACTATTGTACATCGTTTTAGATTTAATATTTAACTCCTGTACATAGTTTGGGATTTAATGTTGAACTATGTATATAGTTTGAGATTTAATGTTTTATGATGTGTGTGTGTGTGTGTGTCGCAAGGATGATCGGCGGTGGAGGAGACAGAGGGAGACGGGATGCTTCTTTACTCCAAAAATTTATTTTATTTTCCAAAAATAAAGTGGTGTCAGAAGATGCCAGGTTGAATCCATACAATAACATACAGACCCTGCACACTTTTACACACCACAACTTTGACTCTTTCTCCAACAATTCTTTTTTTTCTCCAAAATAACAACCAACCAACTCAACATCCCACCCCGTCTGGGGTCTACTACAGGGCTTATATAGCTGTAGCCCACCTACAGGTGAAACCAATTATCAAAATTATTACGCTAACTAATACATTTACAAACTCAAAATAACAACCGAACAGAAAATATAAAATATGCGTAAAACGCCCAAAACAAATTTCCACCATCAAAACCACCCAGTGCATAGTAAAATACATGTTCAACTTACTCTTCTAAAACACCCCCGCTAAAATAGATTGTGCCGTAGCACCTCGCGAAACCCCTCCATGTATACAACCATTGAGCAGTCCCTCGGTTTTCCCCGAACCAGGAAGTATGTCCTGCTGGTGAGCTATTGAAATATTGGTGCTTTTGATAAATGACAAACAAATAAACCTCGATGCTTTTAAACAGCCATAGCGTGAGTGTGATTCTTTGGGCAATGTTAAACAGACGGGAGGTGACGCGGTGAGGCAATATGACGCGCGTTGTTTACTTGGGGTGGAAATAATTGTAACATAAATGCCGGTTGGCCATGCCGTGCATGTCGGCTACAATGTATTCCAATAAGAAGCTATGGTAAAAAGTGGTGTGTGTGAAATGCTTCAACCGAGTAAACCAAGACAGAACGGAATGGAAATGAAATGCAAAACGTGTCGGCGTAAGTGGCACGGCTCACTCCGTGCGTGTGTGTGTCGGTGTACGTTGTTTTGTGTTAAATAAAATTGAATTTCCCACCTTGGTCCACACTATTGTCAACATTTCTGTCTTCGCAAAAGCCAACTCAAGGCGGCAGAGTCCGGAATTGAAAACAATATCTAAAGAACTCAAGTATCATCCTAACAACACTAATATTCCATCTGTCTATCCCCAACTGAATTAACTCCCCACCTATCTCATCAGATTATTTGTAACAGAATAAGCAGATAACGTAGCATTTCCCTGTTCATATCTGCGACTTGCAATTTAGAATTTGTCAATAAACTATGCTATGACACAAACTACAGTTTAATAGACTGCTGTGCTCCTAAAAAGAGGCAGCATTTTGTGGCTCATAAACCTCACAGACACTGCTTTGCTCTTTAAAACATTTTTATGATCGTGAATTTTTCAATCAAATATCTTCCGTTTGATAATGCCCAAAGCTGGATTCGAACTCTCCCTCTGGGGTCTTCAGGAGGTTTCAATCAGGTTGTCTGTTACAGCAAATCTCGACTGGCCCGCACCGGCCATGGGATCGATTCCCGGCCATGGCACATTGCGTTTAACTTGATTTCATTTATCGGAGTTGAATCTTGTTTGATTTGTTTGAAGACGTTTCACCTCTCATCCAAGATCCGTTCTAGGCAGATTTGATGATATGACGCTCATAGGCTATATAGCCTTTTCTTTTTGGGGGGGAATGGATTGGAGGCTGCTCCAACATTGACGTTTGGACTGTGACAAAGCAAAATGGACAACCTCCACCAGAATAAATGTTTCAAGAAAATAAGTTTGAGTTGTATTAACTTCAAAAGGCCATTTTCTTGCGGCTGCTCTCGCTTCCGGCCATTACCCCCCTGAGAACGCCCGATCTCGTCCGATCTCGGAAGCTAAGCAGGGTCGGGCCTTGGTTAGTACTTTGATGGGAGACCGCCTGGGAAATACCAGGTGCTGTAAGCTTTTTGCACTCCTCCACTGGGTCAGCAGAGGCCGCCAGTGTTCCTGATAATTATCCAGCCAGATGTTATTCACTTCTTAAGTACTTCTAACATTGAGATTTAATGTTGCACTATGTACATCGTTTTAGATTTAATATTTAACTCCTGTACATAGTTGGGATTTAATGTTGAACTATGTATATAGTTTGAGATTTAATGTTTTTATTAGTGTGTGTGTGTGTGTGTCGCAAGGTGATCGGCGGGTGGAGGGACAGAGGAGACGGGTGCTTCTTTACTCCAAAAATTTATTTTTATTTTCCAAAAATAAAGTGGTGTCAGAAGATGCCAGGTTGAATCCATACAATAACATACAGACCCTGCACACTTTTACACACCACAACTTTGACTCTTTCTCCAACAATTCTTTTTTTCTCCAAAATAACAACCAACCAACTCAACATCCCACCCCGTCTGGGGTCTACTACAGGGCTAATATAGCTGTAGCCCTCCTACAGGTGAAACCAATTATCAAAATTATTACGCTAACTAATACATTTACAAACTCAAAATAACAACCGAACAGAAAATATAAAATATGCGTAAAACGCCCAAAACAAATGTCCACCATCAAAACAGCCCAGTGCATAGTAAAATACATGTTCAACTTACTCTTATAAAACACCCCCGCTAAAATAGATTGTGCCGTAGCACCTCGCGAAACCCCTCCATGTATACAATCATTGAGCAGTCCATCGGTTTCCCCGAACCAGGAAGTATGTCCTGCTGGTGAGCTATTGAAATATTGGTGCTTTTGATAAATGACAAACAAATAAACCTCGATGCTTTTAAACAGCCATAGTGTGAGTGTGATTCTTTGGGGCAACGTTTAAACAGACGGGAGGTGACGCGGTGTGAGGCAATATGACGCGCGTTGTTTACTGGGTGGAAATAATTGTAACATAAATGCCGGTTGGCCATGCCGTGCATGTCGGCTACAATGTATTCCAATAAGAAGCTATGGTAAAAAGTGGTGTGTGTGAAATGCTTCAACCGAGTAACCCAAGACAGGACGGAATGGAAATGAAATGCAAACGTGTCGGCGTAAGTGGCACGGCTCACTCCGTGCGTGTGGTGTGTCTGTGTACGTGTGTTTGTGTTTAAAATAAAATTGAATTTCCCACTTTGGTCCACACTATTGTCAACATTTCTGTCTTCGCAAAAGCCCACTCAAGGCGGCAGAGTCCGGAATTGAAAACAATATCTAAAGAACTCAAGTATCATCCTAACAACACTAATATTCCATCTGTCTATCCCCAACTGAATTAACTCCACACCTATCTCATCAGATTATTTGTAACAGAATAAGCAGATAACGTAGCATTTCCCTGTTCATATCTGCGACTTGCAATTTAGAATTTGTCAATAAAACTATGCTATGACACAAACTACAGTTTAATAGACTGCTGTGCTCCTAAAGAGAGCAGCATTTGTGGCTCATAAACCTCACAGACACTGCTTTGCTCTTTAAACATTTTTATGATCGTGAATTTTTCAACCAAATATCTTCCGTTTGATAATGCCCAAAGCGGGATTCGAACTCTCCCTCTGGGGTCTTCAGGAGGTTTCAATCAGGTTGTCTGTTACAGCAAATCTCGACTGGCCCGCACCGGCCCGGAGTCGATTCCCGGCCATGGCACATTGCGTTTAACTTGATTTCATTTATCGGAGTTGAATCTTGTTTGATTTGTTTGAAGACGTTTCACCTCTCATCCAAGATCCGTTCTAGGCAGATTTGATGATATGACGCTCATAGGCTATATAGCCTTTTCTTTTTGGGGGGAATGGATTGGAGGCTGCTCCACATTGACGTTTGGACTGTGACAAAGCAAAAATGGACACCTCCACCAGATAAATGTTTCAAGAAAATAAGTTTGAGTTGTATTAACTTCAAAAGGCCATTTTCTTGCGGCTGCTCTCGCTTACGGCCATACACCCTGAGAACGCCCGATCTCGTCCGATCTCGGAGCTAAGCAGGGTCGGCACTGGTTAGTACTTGGGTGGGAGACCGCCTGGGAATACCAGGTGCTGTAAGCTTTTTGCACTCCCTCCACTGGGTCAGCAGAGGCCGCCAGTGTTCCTGATAATTATCCAGCCAGATGTTTAGTTCACTTCTTAAGTACTTCTAACATTGAGATTTAATGTTGCACTAATTGTACAATCGTTTTAGATTTATATTTAACTCCTGTACATAGTTTGGGATTTAATGTTGCACTGAGATTTAATGTTGCACTATTCGGTTCGATTCCCGGCGTATTCCCTCGGAGGTCGTATCGGGCCTTACTGGCCTGTGGGACACATTGTCGTGACTATGTCTCTCGACTGGTCTGGGAACGCCTGGGGATCCCCCCGGATGAGCTGGAAGAAGTAGCTGGAGAGAGGGAACTCTGGGTCTCTCTCCTTAGGCTGCTGCCCCCGCGACCCTACCCCGGATAAGTGGTGGAGGATGGATGGATGGATGCCAAAATCACTTCAGCATCCAGGTCTGGGAACAGCAACTCAAAACTGATCAAACTTTATGGCTGTAGGAGCTCCGCCAATCCTCTGAAACTGAATTGAATGTATATTTAAATAACATTTTAAATACTACATCTGCTTCCACCTACTATTAACACACTGTTTATTCTTTTCTGTTAAATGGGGAACTTTCAAAAAGGTGTTTATCCACAGTTATAAAGATAAACTTTAATGGGAAGGTGAATATTGTCTTATCATATGTAAAATATATAACAAAGTTCATCCATGATTAAACTTATATCTTCAAGGATTATCCACATTAATCTGGATAGATAATAGAAAATATATTAACATCACAATGATTTTATAATGAAAAAACTAAAGTAAATCAGGCCCTTCCTCTTATTATGGGGTTACTGGAAATGTCTCTTTATTTTATAGGGACATAGAAAACTTCATTTTGTGGGTGTGTAATTTACCTATTGTATTGATTTGTCCTTAAAGTCTAATGGTGGCCAGCAAGGCCGCTGGGCTTGTTCAGCCCCAGAGGTTTCACACACTGGGCCCCTGGGCCCGGAACCCTTGGGCTCCCCCCTGGGCCCTGGACTTATCTCCATACACTGTATAAATGACTGATGCAAATGCACATCTGTCCGTCCCAGGGAGACGGGCCCCTCAGCTGTGGAGCTCCTTCAGGTTTCTTCTTTTCCTTAAAGGCATCAAATTCAAAAAGAGTGAATAATTATCATTTTAACATTAAACATCTTGAATTTAAAGCTTCAAAAGCAAAGTGTTTGTCTATGTTCTCTTTCTTATTGGAACTGCTCCTTGTAGAAATGATTTGGAAAAAGAATTTTAAATGACTTTAAACTGACTTTGAGGAGCCTCACAAACATGAAACGGATCAGAACTGGGAGGTCTGGGCTTTGGTGCCTGCTTATATGAAAATCAAATGAAATAAAAATGCAGCCAAACTAAAGTTCAGTGACGAGCTGTTTTATTGATGAGTAACACTGACAAGCTGTAGGTTTGCTGCCTCATCTGTGGTCGGGATGCAGATGTGGACCTCACGGTCATCATCATTCCAGCTGTGAACGGACGCCACGGTAGAGGAGCTCAGATGGAAGGATGAGGACAGACGACACATTAATGGTTTTATTCTTGGTTTGTGACTGTCCCAGTGAGACCAGTCCACTGTTTGGAAGTAGTTAAATCCAACCTCTACTCTGAGCTTCAGGCAGCAAACACGACAGTGGAAAACGGCTGTGCAAATATATTTTGGAGGACAAAGTTCAGCTGCTCTCTGGCGTTTGTGTAATGCAGCCTGGCTTTACCTGGACAATCAATGATGTTCAGCAGCGGCCTCAGCAATGATGAAGGCCCCTGATTACATAACAGGTTGTCCTTCCCTTTTGTGAGGAACTTTCCTTCCTCCTCAGTCTCCTTCCTTCTGAAGAGTGAGCGCAGGCTTCACCTTCATGGTAAATGGTACTGGACTGGAGACGCTGGACACAGATGCAGGATGGGGAGGAGATCCATGCAGGTCAGTCAGGACACATGGGGGCAGCAGAATCCCCCAGAGGAAGAGGACCCTCTGTCTCCCAGGGTCCAGAAACATGTCTTTTACGCTTGGATGTACACCTATAGCAGCACTTTAATATGCATCATTTAAAGATGAACCTAGACCCTTTGGGAAGGTTTTTCCAGCTTCCATCATGTTGTAGGTGTTGTTGGAGCACTCCCTGTTGAACTCCTGCTGACCCTTACACACTCCACACCTCACTACACTACAGCAGTTTACACAACAACTCACTAGCTTAGTAACCAATGTAGCTACTGTTTAAACCTGTCCTGCGCACTCATGCACTTTATCATCTGTATACACGTAATTTATAATTTGCACATCTCCTCTATCTTATGTAAATAGCTAAATAGCTCCTGCACTTATAGTCCAAGGCATTTAATGTAAACACCATCTGTAAAATATGTTTATAGCACAACCCGGTAAACAATTGTAAAATAACCGCCATACTGTATTTATTAAGTTATTATCCTCACTTGCTGCTTCTTTTGCACTTCTGGTTAGATGCTAAACTGCATTTTGTTGCTCTGTACCTGTACATGTGCAATAACAATAAAGTTGAATCTAATCTAATCTAATCTAATAAACTAATGATTACACAGAAGCAGCACATCAGAGATAAAGAACAAACAAAAGCAAAGTCCAGCACCTTGTAGGGGAGGATATTTTGTAAAAGCCTCGGCTGCCGTTGCACCGTCGGGGCTTTGGGGGCCAAACAGCGAAGCAGGAGAAGGTGAGTGCACAGCATCACGACAGTCGTCATGACGAGGGGGTTATGCTCAGTTCCCTCACTGCTGTGGTTGGTGTGTGTTGAGGCACAAGTGGTTGCAGAGCAGCAGAACAAACACTAACCAAGATGCTCTTTGCCTTCTGCTTCTGTCTTTGTTCACTAAGATGAACGCAACCCGGTGTGTCTGGATTTTGTCCATAATCATCTGCGTGGCCAGAGGCCATGTGGGGAACGACATTGGTCAAAATCAGAAGGAGCAGGACACCTCAGCTGACAACAGCACTGAGAGCCTTTCACTGGTCACTGCAGCCAACAGAGAGTTTGCCTTCAGGCTGTACAGGAGCTTAGCTGCTAACCCTGACTCACAAGGCAAGAACATCTTCTTCTCCCCAGTCAGTGTGTCTGTCGCCTTGTCCGCTTTGGCGGTCGGAGCGCGTGGAGAAACCCACCGACAGCTTTTCAGAGGTTTGGCTTTCAACAGCACCTGGCTGAGCCAGACGGATGTAGACCAGGCCTTTCAGAGCCTCTTTGAAAAGACGAAGAAGGTGTCCAATGAAGTCACCAGTGAAGGGACGGCTGTATTTATGGACAACCTCTTCAAACCACAGCCTGAGTTCCTGGACACCTTGAAAAAGTCCTACTTTGCAGATGGATTCAATGTTGATTTCACCAAAAGCAGCGAGAGCGCCAACACCATCAACAAGTATGTGGAGGAGAAGACCAGTGGGGAAGATTGACAAACTGGTAGAAAGTCTAGATCCAACAACAGTCATGTATCTAATCAGCTATATCTATTTTAAAGGTAAACACCTGGATGTGGTGCGATTTAGGTGTGTTTCTTATTCATTTGAAAGTTTTAACTGTCAACCACAAACTGTGATTCCATGACTTGTAAAACAGGAAAATGGGAAACTCCGTTTGATCCAGATCTGACCAAGGAGGACTTATTCATGGTGGATGAAAAGACCAAGGTTTGATGAAGTCCACAGTCTTCGGCAAAACCTTCAACCAAATCTCATTTACAAACATGAAACTTTGAATTTTCAGATTCCAGTTCAGATGATGAATATTGAGAAGAGATTTGAAACCTATCGTGACCAGATGTTTAACACATCAGTCCTTCACCTCCCATTTAACAGCTCTCACTCCATGTTGCTGCTGTTGCCGGACGACATGGCAAAACTGGAGAATGCAATTTCTGCCGCTCATGTTACCAAATGGCTGAAATGGATGAAATACAGGTGTGGAAAACGGAGACTCAACGGCTAACTCTTGGTTATTGATGTGGCGGTTGGCTCCTGTCCGTCACCTCATGGTTGTGTCTGTCCCATATCTGTTCCCCAGGAAATACAGTGTTTATATTCCCAAATTCTCCATCAAAACGTCATACTCACTGAAGACTGTGTTGACTGAAATGGGGATGGTAGACATGTTTGGTGACAGAGCAGACTTGAGTGGTATTATAGAGGGGCAACAACTGGCAGTCTCAGAGGTAAAGATGGAAAACAGGAACAGCATCAACAATGAGCACAGATTTCTTTCTGACAATTGATTATGTCTGGTATTTCTTGTAGGTTGTCCATCAAGCTACCCTGGATGTTGATGAGGCTGGAGCCACTGCCGCAGCTGCTACAGGCATCACAATAACACTTTACTCCTATTATTATGTTCCAGTCCTGAAGTTCAATCGTCCCTTCATGGTTATCATCACTGACCACAGCTCAGATAATATCCTCTTCATGGGCAAGATTACCAACCCAAACATCTGATGCACTAAATGCCTGTTTTGCACAATAAGAATTGCATCACATATAAAGAGCCTTACAAAAGAAACATTTGCCTTGTAGAGTCTCACTTTATTCCTCTTTAGAATGTTTCTGAATCAGCTCTAAAAATAAAATAGGTGCTGAAGAGCACAATTTTAATCTGGTTTGATACAACAAACACTGGATGATCTCATCTGAAGATCCTGGAGCTGGCATATGTATTTACCCACGTATAATGCTGCCTGCTAAAGTATAACCACACAGAGAGGCCTGCATACACGTGCAACGCTATTGTGGAACGACGGGGGCGCACAGTCCAGGAAGGCCAGATGAATGTGACGTAATCATCTGTGTGGTTGAGAACGCCTTCAGTTATCTTGTTAGAATCTTGACCCAGGTGTCGTCCACATATCTGAACCAGTGGCTTGGGCCGGTTCCTGTGAAGGATGTCGGGCTCGGGTTTCAACCTTCTCCCAGTATACTGTAGACTGGCAACTATGGGAGATACTGGTGAGCCCGTTGCACCACCATGGTTCTGCCTGTAGAGGCCTTCTCTGTACTGGAGGTAGTGGGTGGTCAAACACAGGTTCCAGTATGGTGCAGATTTGGGCCGGTGTTAAGTGTTCTGTCTGGAAGGTTCTGTCTGGTGGTTGTGGTCTTTGTTGTCCCGGTGGTGCACGTGACGCGTCCAGTGGCTTTGATGTAAAGCACAGCAGCCTTTTGGGTTGTAAGCTTTGATTCAAAGAAAAAAAGTCTTTCTCCTAAAGTGTTGCTGCTACACCTACAGACATTAATCGTTAAAGGTTAAGCTGAAACCTTCACTCCACCAAGACAACTCATCTCTCTCCAACTGCAGATTTTTTTCCCAGAATCAGATCTGCCGCCTCATTCTTTGACCCTCCCACTGAGTATCACCCTCTAAAAGAGACAAGCTTCGTACTGACGTGCACGCTCGTTAAAGGTCCAAAGGTCAGTAACTGGGAGTTGATGGTTGGGATCAAGTTGAGCTCTGCTGGCAGCTCTACCAAAGTCTAAATGTTTTCAATATGAATCCAGTTCTGCTAATGTGGTGGCGCTTCTTCGTGTCAGTGCAGACTCGTGCGCGGGGCTCGTGCACATGAGGGTTAGGCTGGTTTGATGCAAGTCACAGTGAAGCAGGTGGGGGCGGGGCTTGTGTAGCATGAGCCCCTCACCTGTGCTAGTCTGGGCTGGGGAGGGGGCGAGGCAGAACTTTCCTCTTTCTCCATGAGGCTGGAGCAGCGAACGGATCTGTTGATGACTGTTTGAGTGTGTGTGGTCATGGCAGTGGCTTTTTTGTTGTTTCTGCTTCAGGCTGCAGAAGATGGGGTGCTGCTGTAGTAAGACTGAGGAGTGGAGAGACAGCGACAGCGACAGCGAAAGCATCAGCGACATCGACAGTGACATCAGCAGTCTGTCAGACATCCTGCACTACAGTGGATGGAGCACGAAGACGGTGGAGCACAGGCAGCACACCACCGCAGGAACCCAGCAGGCATGGTTGGATGCAGATCTTAAAGGAGACAGCAGATGTAAGGAGGAACCTGAGGTTCTTAGGAATCCAACACGTGGTGTCGGATACACCCTTGATTCAGATCCCTGTGTGGCGCTGCCCAGACTGAGCACAGGTGGAGAGGAAAACACTCCAGTTGGGTCAAAGCCGTCCAAACCGGTCCAGTCAACTCTTGTTGGGCCGCTGTCCGTTGCCTTCATGGTGACTGAGGCATCAGGTGACCATCAGAGGCCGAAGGTAGATCCAAAACCCCAACGCGATGAAAAGGGCGGCGAGGAGTTACACGTGTTAACGACGGCTCCGCCTCAGGCCTTCAAAACAACGACCCGCAGCGTCGGCTGCATGTGCGACATTGATGCTGATGACCTTGAGCAAGAGCAGAGCCAGTGTGCAACAGCAGAGCAACAGATGAGTCCATTCAACCGTGCTGCAAACCAGGTTATTAACACCTCGTCCTGGACCAGACCCTGGTTCATTCCACACACCCCCTCCTGGACCAGACCCTGGTTCATTCCAAACACCTCCTCCTGGACCAGACCCTGGTTCATTCCAAACACCTCCTCCTGGACCAGACCCTGGTTCATTATAAACATCTCCTCCTGGACCAGACCCTGGTTCATCCGAACACCTCCTCCTGGACCAGACCCTGGTTCATTATAAACACCTCCTCCTGGACCAGACCCTGGTTCATCCCAAACACCTCCTCCTGGACCAGACCCTGGTTCATCCCAAACACCTCCTCCTGGACCAGACCCTGGTTTATTCCAAACACCTCCTCCTGAACCATACTCTGGTTTATTCCACACACCTCCTCATGGACCAGACGCTCCACCAAACGTCTCCCAGCATCTCCACGTCCCACCACAGTCACTGTGCACTGTTAGTAACAATGCGTGGACGTCTCCTGCTTCTGTGGCTAACAGTTGATCATCTCTGGCCAATCTATGATGTTCAGAGTTCTCTTTTCCTGGTCATTTAAATAGATAAATCTAAGCGTACATGCACCATATGTCCAGCAGGTGGCAGGGTTAGTTTTTATAAAGTAGTTCCAGATTTCCTACCGTGCAGGATACTGCAAATAGAAATGATCTGAATTGTCTTCAAAAGATCACAGCTTATATGGGTAGAGATTTCCCTCTCCTCATCCCTCTCTGTGTCTTACTCACCATCATTGTTCGCCTCTGAAACAAGCCTCCAAAATCAATTTGTCACTTTACTTTATTCTTTATTTATTTACACATCACCATTTTACAGGAATATTATTACAATTATTGTGTTAAAGCCATATTTCAATGTACAGCTTTGCATGAAAATATACAAAAATAAAGTTGGATCTGTTGTATATCTGCCTCCTTTTGTCTCGCTGTTAGGAAACGGTGCCTGATTTCCTGTTGCGCTTTGCTCGACTTGTGGCTGAAAAGCGGAAAAACTCAAAGTGTTTGCTCTGGTCCATGTTGGGGAAGGGAGGGGGGCCTGCGTGGAGCCTCTTGATGAAGTGGACCTCTCTTTGGTTCTGCCTTGTCCTGGAGGCTTTGATGGGCCTCCCTTTCCGACTGAAGGCAACGTACCAGGTTCTCCATTAATCCATTAACTGTCCCATCTGGACATTACAGACGGGAGACAGCTAAAGACGTGTTTCTGAGCTACAGCAACTAGTGGAGCAGGTAACTGGGCCCCTTTTGAGAACCCCCAAATGTCCCCTTAGCAGCTGTAACGGTACGTTAGTAGTGACGGTACCACCAGCTCAGCTAAAAGGAGGCTACAGGTTCAAACACAGACATGTTTTGGTTCTGAATTTTGATAGTTGATCCCACTCCAAACACTGGCTGCCAGTGAGGATGGATGCAGGTTCCAGGGATCCACAACGGATGACGGGAGTGTTTGCCCTAATGGGAAGTCCCATCAACCAGCGGGGTTAATGACCCAGAGGCCGACTCAAGCAGCTTTCTGGTCACCTCTGTAGAAGGTTTCCACTGCACAAACGTGGTGCAGCAGACCAGGATGGTTTTTCAGAGACGAAGAATAAAAAATCTGTCTGAATGAAGTCTGTCCTGGATCTGCTTCAGGCCCATGTGGACCCCGAGGAAGCTCTGAGACCAGGACAGAACTCAGCACGATGGTTTTATGACTATAGCTTCTTCTGTTGGTCGACAACATCTTGATGAACCATCCTGTACAGGGTCAAAGGCCATGCCTCTGATGTCGTCACTGACATGAAACAGGTGAACATCAATCCTACTGAAACGTTCAGGTGAGGGCCTAATGTCTCATTATCAGTGTTTTCTACAGCAAATGTGTGTGTGTGTGTGAGAGAGAGAATAATTATTATATTGTTATCATTTAAATGCATTTGTATGTTTAGCACCTAAGTGCATGGAGAAGAAACAGTGTTTTTCACCTCTCTTGATTTAGTACACTTTTCCAGAGCACCAGATTTACTGTGAGATTGTTATCTGAAACCCTAAAAGCATCTTGGGAGAAGGTGAAAATTCCACATGAATAATGAGCTAATGTGAATAAAGGAAGGAGGTTTGCAGAGGAGCAGCAGAGCGACGGAGGGTGTTCCAGAGTGAAGCCTGGAAGTAACAAATGCTGGATTAACTTTTCAGCATCATGGTGGGTCAGTAGCTTCCTGATCTTTGTGATGTTCCTCAGGTGAAAAAAGGCACTTCTAGAGACTAATTTAATGTTTGAGTTGAATGAGAGATTTTGATCAAAAGTTACTCCTAGATTCCTCACAGAGAGACTAGATGTTAATGAGATACCATCTAGAGTGATCATGTGATCTAATCTATCCCTGAGAGGTTCAGGACCAAACACTATGACCTCAGTTTTTCCTGAGTTAAGCAGGAGGACATTTGAAGATATGCAGGACTTTATGTCTTTAAGACAGGTCTGGAGCTTCACTAACTTCTCTGTCTCCTCTGGTTTCATGGATAAATAAAGCTGAGTGTCATCAGCATAACAATTAAATTTATCCCATGCTGCCGAATAATGTTCCCTAACGGAAGCATGTACAAGGTGAAGAGGATTGGTCCAAGTACAGAACCTTGAGGAACTCCATGGCTAACCCTACTGTATGAAGAGGGAACACCATGGACATGAGCAAACTGGTATCTATCGGATAAATATGATCTAAACCAGTCTAGTGCTGTCCCTTTAATCCCAATCACATGTCCCAGTCTATGTAACAGGATGCTGTGATCAACTGTATCAGAAGCAGCACTGAGGTCCAGCAGAACCAGCATAGAAACCAGTCCATGATCTGAAGCTATGAGAAGATCATTAGTAACTTTAAGAAGTGCTGTTTCTGTGCTGTGATGAGCTCTAAAGCCTGACTGAAACATCTCAAACAGGCTGTTCCTCTGCAGGTGCTCCAGTAACTGAGTCACCACCACCTTCTCAAGAACGTTGGAGATAAAAGGAAGGTTGGATATCGGCCTATAATTTGCTAATAAGTCAGGATCCAGTGATGGTTTTTTAAGCAACGGCTTAATCACTGTCACCTTGTAGGACCGGGGTACATAACCTGTCACTAAAGAACAACTGATCTGGTCCAGGATAGAACTGCCTATCAATGGTAAAACATCCTTCAACAGGTGTGTTGGGACGGGATCTAAAAGACACGTGGTGGTCTTGGATTTCTGAATTAGCAATGACGCCTCAGAAAAATATATAGGGCTGAAGGAGTTTAAGGGCTCGTTGGAGAACCTGTATGTTCCCCCAGTCAGCACATCTGGTGATGGTCCAGTTGTTGGGATGGCCTGGTTAGCTTTCTCTCTGATAGCTAGAACTTTATCAGTGAAGAAGCTCATGAAGTCTTCAGTACTAAGGGAAGACAGGATACGTGGATCTAAAACACTGTGACTCTTGGTTAATTTGGCCACAGTGCTGAAGAGAAACCTGGGGTTGCTCTTATTTTCCTCAATTAAAGAAGAAAAATAAGCTGTTCTAGCCTTGCGGAGGGCCTTTTTGTAAACTAATAGACAGTCTTTCCAGGCTACATGATAGCTGTCTATTTTACAAGAATGCCACTTCCTTTCCAGTCTTTGCACTTTCTGCTTGAGGGTCCTGATATGTGAATTATACCAGGGGCCACACCTCCTCCGATTTACTATTTTCTTTTTCAGGGGGGCAACAGAATCAAACGTGATTCTCAGTGAGGCTGCTGCACCTTCAGCAACAGAGTCAACCTCAGCAGGGCTAAGATTATAATGATTGATCCCTGGGGAAACACACGGTGGTCCTGGGATCAGCACAGGGATCACTTCCTTAAACTTAGCTACAGCATTATCTGAAAGACATCTGCTATAGTAAGACTGAGCTCTGAGGATAGAAGAATCCTTAATCATAAATGTGAAAGTGATCAAAGAATGGTCTGACAGGAGTGGGTTCTGAGGGAACACTGACACATGTTCTACCTCAACACCATAAATCAGGACTAGATCTGGGGTGTGGTTGAAGCTGTGAGTTGGTTGGTTTATCTGCTGGAGGAAATAAACAGACTCAAGTAATGAAATGAAGCCATTTCTAAAGCTGTCATTTACAACATTTTCATAGATATTAAAGTCTCCAATGATAATGACTTTGACTGTTCTAAGGACCAAGTCAGATAAGAATCAGAGAACTCAGACAGGAACTCTGAGTGTGGCCCAGCAGGGGGCCGATATACAACTACAAACAGAAGTGGCTTTTCTGTCCTCCAGTTCAGATGGGTGATGCCAAGAGTCAGGCTTTCAAATGAACTGTAGCCATGTTTTGGTCTAGAATTAATTAATAACTTGAAGTGATAGATTGCTGCCACTCCCCCTCCTCGACCAGTAACATGAGGAATATGATAATTAAGATGGGTAGGAATAGATTCATTTAAGCTAACAAACTCCTCCTCCTGAAACCAGGTCTCAGTAAGACAAAATAAATCAATGTGATGATCCACTATCAGGTCGTGCACTAACAGGGATTTACACAAAAGAGATCTAATATTTAACAGTCCACACTTAATTGTGATATTAGTTTCCCCAACTTGTGCTTTGGTATTAATTTTAATAAGATTACGGTGATTGACCGCTCCCCTGCTCTGTGCTTGGTGAACTTTTAACCGTGGAACAGAGACTACCTCTATAGTGTTAAATAAACCAAAACCAAATTTACGTTTCCGTCTCGCCAGCAGCCGTAAATTTGCTTCTATGTCGCCCGCTCTGGCCCCCGGAATGCTCTTAACTATGGTCGCTGGAGTCGCCAATTACCAGGGTCGGTTTCTCAGCGGGTGTGTCGCCGAATGGGGAAAAACGTTAGCCACGGGAAGCGGGTGGTGGGGCACCGTGGGCCTTTATTTGGGGCTCCGCTTCCTACGGACCGTCTCCCAGCCGCCCTGGCTAGCCGGCTGCTGCCGGGGGACCGCTAGCTGTAGCTACGCTAGGCGGCTCCGCAGCAGCTAGCTTCTCCTGGCTACCTGACGCAACTACTCCAGCTACTGAGGAACCCGCGTCTCAAGCTCGCTAAGTCTCGCCCTCCATAGCCATTAATAAACTCCACTTTCTGCACCTATTCCCTTCACTAAGGGAGGCAGAGGAATAACTAAACATTTCACACGCTGAACAGACAAAGACACCGGGTGAAACAGACGGTGAGGCCATGCTAGCGTTAATCGGCGAAGCCCTGTATTTGTTTAATATGGGTTATTTCTCACTGTTGTTATCAGGTGACTCGAATGTCCCAAGTGTTCAAATTAAAGTGAATACAACACACCAAATGGTTCAATATTAAGTGAATACAACACCCCGTGCACAATGCAACCAACGAACGATTGAGCAGACAGGAAGTGACGCAATACGTTGCCATCTTGGAAGGGTCGTCGTTTGGGCAGAATAATGTAAAATTAAAGGTCAAATGGCTTTTAACAGATCTGTGATGGCTGAACAAGACTGATGTGGCAGTAACACCCAACGTGTGCATCAACTCTCCAGCTAACACGCATTATTTCATTAGTATTATTCATCTTATTCATTATGGCCCTCAGGAATTTAATCATCCTCATTGTAAACAAGTGTGTGATGACGAAAAAGAGTAATAAACTTGATGGATATTCTGCCCCCTGCTGGGTGGAAGACGTTATGACCAAAAACAGAACAACAAAGTGCAGAATACACTTTAGTAGTGTTCAGTCATATTTACATCCATCAGTAACTCACCTGTACCTGGATATTCTGCACACATTCATGTTTAAATGGTGTTGAAACACTTTTAACGATTTTAAACACTCATCAAAGTCAGTGTTTTTAATTTTCTGTGATTTCACACTGGACAGAATGTGAATGAGGTACATCAACAAATCCTCTTTACTCAACAAATCCTCTTTACTCAAACAGAAGTTTCTACATCCAAAGCACTCCTGATGAACTCAAATAAAAGCCTAACAAACTCAGTACCAACATTAGATAAAAAAAAGTTGCAAACAGACATATTGCTCAGTGCTTTTTAATAGAATAAATCAGAATGATAAGCATCAATTATGCAGGTGTGTTTAAAGAAAAACCTGGAATCTAAACAAACTAAAGAAAAAGTCCCTAAATAAGCAATGGAAGAGGTGCAGATTCTGTTCGGCTTCTTTTGTAAAGACAGAAAACAAAAAGCCGTTCACAGCCATTAATATGTCCACTTAATTGGACGGTGAGTCTCAGCTGGTTGGATCTCTGGTTCTGTGTAGGGTGGGCGAAGGTCTGGGTAGGGAGGGCGAAGGTCCGGGTAGGGTGGGCTAAGGTCTGGGTAGGGTGGGCGAAGGTCTGGGTAGGGTTGGCGAAGGTCTGGGTAGGTTGGGCTAAGGTCTGGGGATGGGGCACGTTTATGTGGTGGCATCCGACAGACCTGTGCATATGTCAGTTTGGAGCCCACCTGAAAAGTCAGAGCACAAAGATTTAGTTTCCAACATGAGCATCGCTGCAACAGCTCTGGTAAAACCAGATTAATATTGGCTGACAATTCTGTGACCTCACGGACCCTGAATAACCCAGCTTGCTGGCTTTGAGAAGACTCTGTTCACGCAGTTCAGGACGATTCAAATAAAACAAGGTTGCGTCTGACAGTGAGTGTTTCTGACATTATTAGTAAATGTACCTTGTTCTTAGTTGCAGGTACTGTTGCTGTGGAAACATTCACCGCAGAAAGAGAAGGGAAGTTGGCCTCCCCGATCTCAGGAAGAGGTGACGGCTTCCTCTCTGCGTCCTATAAAGCAGCACTGGATCAATGTGGAAACTGAGCACTGGTGTGTCCACAAGGCACACTCTGTTGGTATCTTCTCCCCATGCTGACGGGTCCTCTCCTGCAGAAAGGAGAAGTCACAACTGCTCTGGTCCCCATAAATAATCTGAATTCCCGAGTAGGGAATTAAAGCATCATCACAAACATTAAATGATGGCTAGAATACCTTTGTAGTCTGGGAGGTTTGACACGGGGAGACGCTGACAGTCTGGCAAAGTTTTTCTGGCAACATAAAGTGAATAATCTGGTCATGAAAAACATGATTTCACATAGTGAGGCGATGTTCATGGGACTACTGTAATAAATCTGGAACTACTTTTTTAAAATGAACACTGTCACCTGCTGGACATATGGTGTCTGCACATTTAGCTTTATCTATTTAAATGACTCAAAAGGACACAATGTGGAAAATGTTGTCAGGCCAAAGACAACTTAGACAACAAGTGTTGATCTGGCTAACACTTACAGGCTGTGGGCAGTCTCTGGGAGCCTTGGAGGGCTGGAGCTCCGACACTGGCCCTGGGATGTCCACACCTCTGCCCGTCTGTGGGGACATCGCCCACAGACCTTCTTTAGCTAACGTAACTGATCAGTCCTTTATCATCAGCAGCTTCCCCAATAAACCAGCTGCTTATAAAGAGACTAAAACTGACCCGTCCACTCTTTCATTCCTCAGTAGAACTTCTGGAGAACTCCCTCAGGTGTCCAAGTCATGAACATCAAGTATCTGGATCTGGCTTCCCTGTACGACATGATGGAAAGCCTCAAACCTTCTGAAGCTGGACCTGTGTGCTGATTCTCCAGGTCCTTTTGATGGTTGAGGTCAGTTTTCATGGACTGTGATTGTCTGATGGCGCCGTTTTAAGCCTTTAAAACATCATTTTTCAGTGGAGAAGCAACAGTCGTCTCCTGGTGTCCCTTTGACCTGAAGCCTCCAGACATCGCGTTGGTGTCGGATCATGTTGCTGAGTTGATCATCTGCTCCAGTGACGTGCGGTGAGGTTCATGGCTGGTGAGGCTCTGGCTCCTCAGAGTCAGATTTACGATTTATGAACTGAAAAAAGCATCTTATTTCACCATTTCCCAGCAGCATACAACTCCTGATAATGCTTCATATCCCATCAGCATTCCTCTTCAATTACACTCACAAACCAACACAAACATATACACAGGACCATATTTGTCCTATAAGGCACTTTCTTTTATAGCTATGGATAGAGCTCCATCTTGTGTTTTAAGAAATTCATTTATACTGTAAACAAATTAAAGTGCAGAGATGTGTGCAGCACAAATTTAATTTGACCAACAGTAACA
The DNA here is from genome assembly GCF_901000725.2 of Takifugu rubripes. Classification (NCBI taxonomy): domain Eukaryota; kingdom Metazoa; phylum Chordata; class Actinopteri; order Tetraodontiformes; family Tetraodontidae; genus Takifugu; species Takifugu rubripes. The sequence continues at coordinate 993,858 of NC_042305.1, forward strand.
ATTTGTTATTTTTCAAACAATTCTGCTGCTTCAATAATTTAATAAAGTTTGCCTATTAAAGCACCAGCGTGAGCACCTGCCAGCCTGCGTGCGCCCCCTTGAGGTGAGGCCGAGTACTTGTGTTGTGAAATATCACGAATTGCATTTTATGTTATTGCTATTTTAATAAAGTAGAGTAGTTTCGTAGGGTAATACGAGAAGGATTAAAATGTGGCAAAGTGGAGTGTGGGAACGGATCTGTATGTGAGCGTGTTAGTAAGAAGGAGGACCAAACAATAATGTGTGGTATCTGCTTAGGTTAGGGTCCTCAGGCCCGTGCACCTGTGCGTAGGCTGAGAACCGCTCCAATATGGTCAAAACATGAGCAATGTGACTCGGCGAGCATGAACGTTCCCCTGCCTGTGTGAGGAATGTAGCTGATGTCTGTGTAAATTCTCAGTCATCCAGGTCACTGTATCCAAGGTAGTTTTCTCTGTCAACTGGACTGGGTTTCTTCTCTTGAAGACGTTTCGCCTTCTATCCAGAAGGCTTCTTCAGTTCTGAAATCGCTGGGGAGAGAGCTTGAAAATTATAGCCCCTGTGGACCATTTGCATGCTAATGATCTGGGTGGTCACCTGAGAGTCCGTTAGCAGGTCGTTGGTCGGGTCGTTCACCTAGTTTCTGTTGAGATGTCTCCCCTTTGTCTGCTGGGTCACATGGTGATGAGTCACTGGGTCTCTTGGAATGGTGTGAATGTTTGTTTTGCTGTTGGAAGGAGTGGAGGACTGCATTGTATGTGGGTGATAGGAAGTGCCTCAGGCCACCACCTCTGTTTAAGGATGGTTTCTCCAATTTAACATGGATAGCTTCCTTGACCCCCCCTTTCGAACCAGCGGTCTTCTCTGGCCAGTATCCGTACTTGGCTGTCCTCGAAGGAGTGCCCACTCTCCTTTAAGTGTAAGTGGACTGCTGAATCCTGACCCGAAGAGGTGGCACGTCTGTGTTGTGCCATTCTTCTGTGGAGAGGTTGTTTGGTTTCACCAATGTACAGTTCCTTGCATTCCTCCTGGCACTGTATAGCATAAACAACATTACTTTGTTTGGGTCTTGGTGTCTTGTCCTTTGGGTGTACTAACCTCTGTCTGAGAGTGTTGCTGGGTTTGAAATGAACCGGTATGTCGTGTTTCTGGAGGATCCTCCTAAACTTCTCCGAGACTCCAGACAGGTAGGGGATGGAAACGCTGCGGCGTTTGTTTCTCTCCTCTCCTTTGCTGAGGTCTCGCTTTCTTGAGGTTTGGTTAGGCCCAGTCTGGGTAGCCACATGTTTTGAGGCTGTCTTAATGTGGTCCTGTTCCTTCTTTCTGCCTTGGGATGTGGTGGGTATTTCTCTGGCCCGGTGTTGGAGAGTTCTGATCACTCCCAACTTGTGTTCCAGTGGGTGGTGAGAGTCAAACTGGAGGTACTGGTCGGTATGTGTAGGTTTTCTGTAGACTTCGATGGTGAGATTTCTGTCCTCAGTGATCTTGACTGCACAGTCCAGAAAGGCCAGACTGTTCCTTTTACATCTTCCCGGGTGAATTTTACATGCTCGTCTGTTTTGGTTAACCCTAACCCAAACAGAGACAACAAAACACTCCAGCCCCGATGGGCAGGCGCTCCCTCCTTAAGTAGGCAGCCAGGTGGCAATCGCCCACAGGTGCGCCTGCCTACAGTGCCAGCTGTAGGCAATGAAGCTCCCCTACGCCCCCTGGAGGAAAAAAAACAGACAACCACCCTGGACCCCAACAGACATGACAGACTGCAGAAAGTCATGGTGTATAACTATTTCTGTAATGTTCATATTAGCAATATGGCACACGTCATGCAACCCAGTTTGTATTGGATCGTGCAGTCAGACGTGAGGCATAATTCTCCCCTGCCTCACCCGGGGTTTCTGCCCTGGATTTGATCGGGAAGGAAAACAATTTTGACTTAATAAAATGGCAGAAATGTGTAGTCATACTCCAAATGCATTTTTAACACATATCAGTGGAAAATATTAATCTTTATTTCTGTACAATTTCTTTTTTGGTCAGATGAGGCACTGCCTCACCTGCCTCCCCTCCCCACGTCACTGTGTTAATTATGTCCTACCTGGTCAAGAGTGAATTCAGTACCCGACACTCAACAGCTGACTGGACAGTTGTGCCGTCAGTACTAACGGCCCAGTCGGAGCAAAGAACTGGTCTGTGCTGCAATTTTAAGTAAATATTGTCATTTTAAATGTCATACTCATGAACGTTCTACTTGGGAGAGAGTTGCTCTAATCAGAATAATTGGGAATTCACGCAATCTGATTGGCTTTTAGCGGAGGTGGGTACCGTAATTTCACCAACACATGGCGCACTTAAGTCTTAAATCTTCTCCAACCTGGACGGGGCCCCTGATACTGCGGTGGCCTTCAGAACTGAAGAAACCTTCTGGACAGAAGGTGAAACGTCTTCAAAAGAGAGTAAAAGACCGTCCAGTTGACACAGAAAACTACCCTGGATAATTATGGCCTGGATGATTGAGAATCTACACAGACAAAATCTGTAAATGCTTTTGACTTGCCGGCTTTCACAAAACTGCTACATACATTGCTAAATACGCGCTAGCATGCATGTTTTAAGCTATGGTAGCGGTATGTTTTACCATGCCCGCGCCCTATAATCCGGAGCGCCTGATGTATGTGTTAAATACAGAAATAGCACCCGTAACTGAGGCTGCACCTTTTAATACGGTGCGCCCTTTGGTCGCGAACATACGGTATATAGAACATAGGGCACGTTTGTGCGTGATATCCGCGTCTGCGCAACGACCACAACCTCCTATCTTTAGTATTGCTGCGCCAACTGGTGGTCTTTTGGGTTGAGGATAACGGTGATCTATATGTAGCTATATGTAGCTATAGCGTCATTGGCCTCCACTCCAGCCACTCCTGGTAGTTCCTCAAAAACACTGAGTTTCTAGTGGATGCACAATCTGTGGAAGCCAACATAGAAACTTCTGAAGAGCCAAAGTTCTTGCAACAAAAATATAGTCCCCAATTAGCTTGTTTTGTTATCACACGACCCCGTCCCCATTATCTTAAGAGAATATAAAAGAATGAGTGGAGACAGAAGAGAGAATGAGACGTTTTTGGGGCGTGACGCTCTTGATTTTGTGTTTATTTTTGCAGTAAACTTAAAGGAGGCCTTTTCACTTTATGTTTGATTCCATTTAAGATGATATTCCATTCTTGACATCTTTAAATTTACAGTATTCATGGGAGTTTTATTTGGTCATTTTGCTTCTTTTTATTTCCTATTTCCCACATTTATTCATAGTTTATATTAGACTGCAATAAATCCTATAACATTGAACAGACTGACTAAAGTCAAATGAGCTGCGGTTCCCACCGATAGCCGTCATTCTGATGGGTTTTTGCTGGCTGCAGCTGAAATATTCCAATGCTCCATGTCACAGATACAGTAAATACTAAACCCTAAAGATTCTGAAGGCATGATGTAAAATAGTAACGTATAATACAGACATCTGAAGAGACAATTAAGAGAATGTTTTCATGCTTATAAGAGTGGCCGAGGAGCCATTTAGAACTTTATAGAGATGCATTGTGTGATACCAGGAACTAATTTAACTTCAAGGCGAAGCTGCTTCTGCTTTGTCGACCATCGACTGATCTCCTGAAAGTCCACCAGCGCTTTTAAAAACTGAATTTTTCATCTATGGAGGAGAGTAGATGGCAGATGTTTCCACAGATGCTCTTCACCAGTGGTCAGTGAGTGATGCAGCAGATGAGCGGGAGTTGACTGGCTCCAACCAGCTACTGTCTCAATGTCTCCAGCCCATAGTGTGGATTCTCTACGAGATCAGACAGCGGCTTCACTCCTGAATCCTGCAGCTGGTTCTCACCCAGGTCCAGTTCTCTGAGATGGGAGGGATTGGACCTCAGCGCCGAGGCCAGAGAGTCACAGCTGATCTCTGATAACCTGCAGCGCATTAATCTAAATAAAGAAGGGAAACTTTTATAAGGTTATAAGTGAAACCAGTATTAATCTGAAAGGTTAATCAAAGGCATGATCTGTAAATATTTAATTTAGTTACAGGAAAAATGATGATAGTAATATGTAATTACCACAATTCCAACCTCTCAGGTTTGCACTGTTCCAGAGGAGAATATATATTGTTCTGGCCCTCACTGTTCCCAGGTTCTCCCACCCTTTCCCTCCCATCTCATCATGGAGATCCATCTCACCTGTGGCTCATCTTTAAAGGCACAACCTGTCTTAGATGACTTCCTGTCTCCCTCACCATCTCCCTCCTCGTTGGCTGGTGTCTACCAGGCACCCTCACCTAGTTTTGTCTAATTTTGGTTCCCATCTGTCGGCTTTTTCATTGTCCTTAAATCAATTTATCATGAATAAGTGGTCCCCGTGTGGCCCTCCCTCCTGAAGGAACTGGGCACAACACACACATCAGAAAGTGTGAGGACCCTCAGATGGAATAATGGACATTTTTGAGAATGGTGTTTACCTCAGAATTTCCAGTCGACAGTTTGGATCCTGGAGAACACCACAGAGCAGCTTCACTCCTGAATCCTGCAGCTGGTTCTGACTCAGGTCCAGTTCTCTGAGATGGGAGGGATTGGACCTCAGCGCCGAGGCCAGAGAGTCACAGCTGATCTCTGATAACCTGCAGCGCATTAATCTAAATAAAGAAGGGAAACTTTTATAAGGTTATAAGTGAAACCAGTATTAATCTGAAAGGTTAATCAAAGGCATGATCTGTAAATATTTAATTTAGTTACAGGTTAAAAAATGATAGTAATATGTAATTACCACAATTCCAACCTCTCAGGTTTGCACTGTTCCAGAGGAGAATATATATTGTTCTGGCCCTCACTGTTCCCAGGTTCTCCCACCTCTTTCCCTCCCATCTCATCATGGAGATCCATCTCACCTGTGGCTCATCTTTAAAGGCACAACCTGTCTTAGATGACTTCCTGTCTCCCTCACCATCTCCCTCCTCGTTGGCTGGTGTCTACCAGGCACCCTCACCTAGTTTTGTCTAATTTTGGTTACCATCTGTCGGCTTTTTCATTGTCCTTAAATCAATTTATCATGAATAAGTGGTCCCCGTGTGGCCCTCCCTCCTGAAGGAACTGGGCACAACACACACACTCAGAAAGTGTGAGGACCCTCGGATGGAATAATGGACATTTTTGAGAATGGTGTTTACCTCAGAGTTTCCAGTCGCAGTTTGGAGTGGAAAACCACAGAGCAGCTTCACTCCTGAATCCTGCAGCTGGTTCGACTCAGGTCCAGTTCTCTGAGATGGGAGGGATTGGACCTCAGCGCCGAGGCCAGAGAGTCACAGCTGATCTCTGATAACCTGCAGTATTCTAATCTGAAAAATGCAGGATGAGGTTATACGGTGCAGGTCTGCATGTTATCTGCGTCAGTACTAAACCTACGTTAGTTCTTAGTTGGGTCAGACCTGAATTCACGATATTACAAGGAATTTTTTTAATGTGGTGCATCACAGCAGTGTTGAGAACAGCCTCACTTCACCATCTTAGCAGCTGGTATATAGGTAGAAAAATGAAGACTGACCTGAGCCTCTCCAGTTTACAGTTTGGACTCTCCAGTCCAGAACAGAGCCGCTTCACTCCTGAATCCTGCAACGTGTTGGCTCAGGTCCAGAACCCTCAGATGGGAGAGGTTGGACTTCAGAGGCTGAGGCCACAGAATCACAGCTGGTCTCTGATAACCAGCAGCCACTTAGGGCTAAAATAACAATTATTTTGAGAGAAGACAAATAAAATCAACATGTACCAGAGCAAAACACAGCTTACAAGCAACAAACCTCTGGTCTGCACCGGCTTATCTGCCGTATGTTCCTATTTTGGGTTCTTTCAGGGCGGTTGGACAAGATCTACAGCGTATGTAAAGTGGTGTGTGGGTCAAAATACCTTCCAAGTTTGTGAGACCACATTTCTCAATAGCACTCAACTCTTGTCAGGAGTTGGGACAAAAGCGACCCACTCCTGACAGCTTGTGGGCGATGCTGCAGCGGCCCTGCAATCCTACACTCTCTGGTGAAACCAAATCAAAGGTTTTAGACACTGCTGGATGCTGGAAGGGTGGCTATAGTCCTGGACGCAGAGTTCCCCTGACTGCACATTTCTCCAACAATGATTGGCAGCTGGTGTCACTTGTTCTCCAGATGAGAGAGGAAAGAGAGCCCCCCCCACAGTGGTGTTTGATTGCCCCACTGCAAGCTCAACGCTGCCAGAAAACATTGCAGGAGCATCAATTCCCCTCAGGGCATCAACAAGGACCTCAGGAAAAGGTGCAGCTGCCACCTACTAGAGACAAGCACACTGAGCTGAGATTCAAAGCCCTCTCCTCCCAAGAGAAGAGCTTGTTTGTTGGAGGCTCTTCTGGGCGATACCTGGTGCCCACAGCTCCAGCTCAGCCCGTCTCTGGAGCTGAGGTGGAGCTTAGCAAGTTTCATGGTTCTCCACCACTTCCTCTCACTGAGGACCTTCTCAGCTGGTGGTTTCTGCTCACCTTCAAGTGAGCAGGTGATACTTCTGCATTCCTGCCACCAGTGTCTCTGAGAAAGAGTCTTCTCTACTGTTTTATATTAGATGTATATAAAATTAGGATTTTGGTTGATGCTAGATGTTGTTGACTAAGAGGCAGGTTTTTTTCTTTAATTAACATAGAAGATTCGATGAGAAGAGCAAATGTATATTTTATGAGCTACTTCCACTACTATTATATACACATACTTCCATATTGTCTTAGATTGCAAGCTGCATTTATTGCATCGTTCATCAGAAAGTCATATTGTGAGGAAAAAACTCAAATACGGTCATTTTCTCTTAATGACCATTACAACAGGAGGAGGCGATGAACAAACAGATTTATCTAAAAATGTGTGAAAACTTATGGGATGGAAACCTTTTTAAAATGGTTGCATTGTGTAGAATCGGGTTGTTAGAAATCAACTTGTTGACTTCTGATTTGGACTCCAATGGAAGTTGATGGTGCAACAATTGTGGATGCTGAAAGCTTCAGATCTTCATGAAGGTTTCTGTGGTTGGACTGACCTGCTGCCCCTTTAAGAGGGAGGCAGGTTTGGGCTTCTGGCTGGAATGAAGCCACCTAAGATGAGAATGACTGCAGGCTTTCGGTACCAAGGTTTAACAGGGTGCTCACTTCACACTTGGGCTTTTCTCTTTTTTGGGATGGCTTTTCTCAATAGAGAAGGGGCATGGCACACTGCAGAGCTTTCTTTGGGGTTTCTAGTTTTCCTTCTGATCTTTAAAGACAGGAAGAACCATTTTTGATTGGTCTGATGTTTGGGCGGTTTTGTGGCCAGCCTAAATAAAACAAGACAAATCTACAACTGATACTTCCTTTCTAGTCATTGATGACCATCCTCACATGGGACAGATTTCCACAACCAATTTAATACTGCAAATCTGTCCTGTGTGGTCTTTTTTCTGAGAACTGTAACACACGTTTATAACAAGATCAAACATGTAAACAGTTATTGTCTAACTAGTTACACCTGGGGAAAGTACTGGATCATCTCTGACTGACCTGAGCGTCTCCAGCTCACAGAGAGGATCCTGGAGAGCACCACAGAGCAGCTTCACTCCGGATCCTGCAGCTGGTTCCCACTCAGGTCCAGAAACCCTCAGATGGGAGGGATTGGACCTCAGCGCCGAGGCCAGAGAGTCACAGCTGATCTCTGATAACCAGCAGTCACTCAGTCTGGATAAGGAATCATGGCAAGAAATGATCTCTTATTGGAGGGGAAAAGTCATATTACACTTGCTTCAAATCATTATTTCATTTTATTATATTATTTAATCAGGGCCCTTGGAGTCAGGAGAGCTCTGGCCCCCACTGATAAACTGGGATATTACAGCAACAACACAGTTAAAAAGTATCTATAAAATTGACTTTCAATGGCTCATTTAAATTCATACTAAACTTCTCTTCTCCAAAAGTCAATGGAGTTTATCTTGAAGCCTTCATTGTTTAGTTGTTATGTCGAAGATAAAAGGAAGTCTGACCTGAGAGTCTCCAGCTCACAGAGAGGATCCTGGAGAGCACCACAGAGCAGCTCCATCCCAGAATCCTCTAGACTGATGTAGCTCAGGTCCAGAACCCTCAGATGGGAGAGATGGACCTCGCGCCGAGGCCAGAGAGTCACGGCTGATCTCTGATAACCAGCAGTTCCACAGCCTGGAAAGGAATAAATGGGGCAAATAAAAACACATTTCTAAATCTGAAAATGAAGAGAAAAAGCAGAAACTGTAAAGAAATTAGAAAAGACCAACAGAGGCCTGCTGACCTGAGCGTCTCCAGTCTGCAGTTGATGCATCATTGCAGAAGACAGGAACTTTACGGCATCTGTCGGGCTTTTGTTCCAGCTTTAAGTCCAGCTTCCCGTAGATGAGAAGGGTTTGACGTCATTGCTGAGGCCAAAACTTCCCAATGACTCGTTGAAAGAAAACTACCAGACAGTCTGTTGTGTATGAAACAAAACATAGTGAGTCAAACTTTGGGATTTCTCATCAACTTATCTGAGAATCTACCTCAACACAAATGTAGCTCATTTCCTGGAAAAGCTAAATTCAACACCGTAGAGCAAACAGTTTGAACGACCCTCAGATCTGAAATGCACTGAATTATTCCTAACATTTGTCTTATTTTAGAACAGCTCATAATACTCAATATTTAAAATGCTTATAGCAAATGGTTTAAAGAAACGTGCATCTTTTTATCTGTCTATCGGCTCTTTGGATATTTTGCATTTCATCCAATTTGTACGATGGTGCGTCAAGTCTTAATTCAGCGATCCGATCGATGACATCAGAGTCTCTGGTTGCATCGATTGCCCTCAGCTTCTGTTATATCTGCCTGTTTCCTTCAAATCATTTTCACTGCACCTTTTGTTGCTAGTGATGAAGTTGCCACCTAACGGGTGTGGAAAGGGTCAAACAACTTTGTGGGTCACATAAAGGCTCCAAACGGAACCGCCACAAAGACCTAAAACACCCATTTAAACCAACGAGGCCGGTTTTTACGTTGAACAAATGAAGCAAAATAGTCACGTGTCATTAGTTAAAATGTGTTTTTCTGTCGTTGAATACGATGTATACAAACAAACAAAAGGATTTAATGACATGACAGTAATTTCATGATAGTCAGTTAACTTGTGGCTCCTATTATTCCTGCCTTATGTTGGTTTGTCTGGATTGACCTTTGAACTTATATCCAGCCAGTGTTGAACATTTCTGGATGAATTGTTGTTTTTTTAATTTATGGACGCTGCAATGGAGAATAAAGAATTGAAGGAATGACCACTGGAGGGGGTATTGCTACCTGACATGATCCACTCGCTTGATTTAAACGCCGATGTCCGGCCCCAAAAATCTTTACTTACTGGCCTTCCTGCAGTTCCTCACAGCTGGAATCAGGCGACGTCGTCCCTCTCTGAGGTGTTGTACTGCTGCAGGTTCAGCTCATCCAGAACCTCCTCTGACATCTGCAGCAGGTAGGCCAGAGCTGAACAGTGGATCTCTGACAGTCTCCTCTCTGATTTCCCTGACTTCAGGAACTCTTGGATCTCCTGATGGACTGACTGATCCTTCATCTCCATCAGACAGTGGAAGATGTTGATGCTTCTGTCTGGGGAGATTCATCACTGTTCCTCCTTCAGGTTGTTGAGGACCTTCTGGATGGTTTCTGGGTGGCTGTCCATCTGATCCAACAGTCCACCCAAGATCCTCTGATTGGACTCCAGAGAGAGACCATGAAGGAAGCGAACAAACAAGTCCAGGTGGCCATTTTTACTTTCAAGAGATTTCATTAGTGCTCTCCTGAGGAAGTCATCAAGAGATGTGCTGGATCGTTAAACAACCCACAAACCAGGAAAAGGGTTTGGTTTGAATTTTAGGAACTGTTTATAACCGCTGTGTTTCCTGGTGTAACGGTGGAACATGTAGACGGCAGCCAGAAACTCCTGAATGCTCAGATGAACAAAGCAGTAGACTGATTTCTGGAAGATCACACTCTCTCTCTTGAAGATCTCTGTACAAACTCCTGAGTACACCGACACCTCGGAGACGTCCAGTCCACATCGCTCCAGGTCTTCTGAGTAGAACATGATGTTTCCTTTCTCCAGATGTTCAAACGCCAGCCGACCCAACTTCAGAAGGAGTTCTTTATCAGCCTCAGTCAGTTCCTCTGGTCTCTGCTTTCCTCCATACTTCTGCTTCTTCCTCTTTATCTGAACCCTCAGGAAGTGTGAGTAGAGGTCAGTCAGGGTTTTGGGCAGCTCTCCTCTCTGGTCTCTGGTCATCATGTCCTCCAGAACTATAGCAGTGATCCAGCAGAAAACTGGGATCAGACACATGATGTGGAGGCTCCTGGAGGCCTTGATGTGTGAGATGATTCTCTTGGACAGATCTTCATCACTGAACCTCCTCCTGAAGTACTCCTCCTTCTGGGAGTCAGTGAAGCCTCGTACTTCTGTGATCCTGTCAACACACGAGGGAGGAATCTGATAGGCTGCTGCAGGTCTGGAGGTGATCCAGATGAGAGCTGAGGGAAGCAGGTTCCCCTGGATGAGGTTCACCAGGAGCACGCCAACGGACGATACTTGTGTGACATCAGAGATGACCTGATGCTTGTTGAAACCCAGTGAAAATCTGCTTTCATCCAGGCCATCAAAGATGAACAGAAGTTTCCAGACAGTCAGATCTTCTGCTCTGATCTTCTGTAATGTTGGATGGAAAACATGAAGCAGTGAGAGAAGACTGTGCTGCTCATCTCTGATCAAGTTCAGCTCCCTGCATGAGAGCGGAAGCACCAGACTGATGTCTTGGTTCTCCAAACCTTCTGCCCAGTCCAGACTGAACTTCTGCACTGAGAAGGTTTTTCCAACGCCGGCGACACCGTTGGTCAGAACCACTCTGATGTGTCTCTGTTGCTCAGATAAGACTTTGAAGATGTCCTGGCACTTGATTGGAGTGTCCTGGATGTTCTTCTTGGAGGTTCTCTCAAGCTGTCTCACCTCATGTTGTGTGTCCACCTCCTCACTTTGTCCCTCAGTGATGTAGAGCTCAGTGTAGATCTTGTTCAGCAGGGTTCCACTTCCTGCTTCATTAGTTCCTTCAGTCACATGTTCACATCTTCTCTTCAGACTCATCTTATGACCTTCTATCACCTCCTGCAGATCACTCCTGAACAAGTAAACCAATGATTTCCATCTAATCATCAACACAACTACACAATTCATTTCTCATATTGAACAGTTTTACTTTGTTTGGGCTTCATTTCAGCATCTCCAGATCTGCTTCCAGATTGTGAACAAGAGGACTCTCCTGGTGGAGCTGACTGGTCCCAGTTTGATAGGATGTGCTCCCCCCTCTCACTATGAAACACATCTCTATTAGTCCTTTGATTTATAGGATGAAAGAACCTGATCAAGACTCAATATTGTTCCAGCATTTATGTCTGAATTCATCTTTCAGTTTAAACTGATTCTTGTTTCTAATCAACAATATTCACATTAAGTCTGTAACTATATGACTGTCTGAGGTTTAAGTGTTAAACATCTCCAATAATAAACTCACAACCTGCTGCTGTTAATGTGACTAACAGCTGCACACAAACACATCATCACGCTTTAGTTTTCTTACATTTGTCTGAACTTCTGAAGTTTATTCATTTGGAGTCACTCTTCAGGGACACCAGCTGGGCACTGTGGACTCTGCTCTGTCCTCGTCCATCCTGAGGAAACATCAGAAATAGTGATGAGACTGTGATGAAGGTAAATAATCTGTAGAGGTTGAGTTAAATAATCCCAATTCACTGCATTTTTATCAAACAGGAACATTTCTAATCCATTCTGGATAACAACTGAATCAATAAATCAATGATGTATCTGTATCATTTTCATGTTTTCAGAGTTTAAGCTGCTTTTTTTAACTGTTCCCTGCAGTGAGAAAAGAACTGGCACCTTTTCCAGCCCCTCATCCTGCAGCACTGAATGTGCTCTAAGTTCTTTCCAGAGCAACGTCTCTGCACTTGCAAGCAACATGTTGTAGTCATGGATCCGTGAGGAGAACCGGATACAGGAAACGCCCCCACTTTGATCCCAAAACCCAACTGGTGGCCAACGGTGGTCCGGCAACGACGGGGACGCTGGTCCATCGGGCCGACAACACTGGTTTTCCACAGGCCAACATGGTGAAAGGACTGTCTTCAGCTCAGCCACTAAATTATCTGGTGCTACATAAACATGCTAGTCAGGACTTTTTAACTTCCCTCATTTGTTCCCCTCTTCAATTATTTCTATGATCCAAGTCCTCAAAGATCACTGCTCTATTTAAAATAGATGAAAGAAATGACACCCACTCCTGCATTTCTTTCACAGTGGTTCCACAACATAGAACAATAAACCATGGGAGAAACGTGCAACATGAACCCAAAATCCTGTTGGTGTCCTGTGATCCTGTGTGGATGTATTTATTATTATTATTATTATTAATGTGGATGTTATTTTAAAGTTTTGTCTTAAATAATACCAAAATATCCAGCTGTAACCTGGACTGAACAACTCTAATAACTCTAAGAGCTTTTCACCTGTCACAAAAATGTCGCTCTTCCTGCTTCGTCTGAACAGAATTTCACTTTCATTTTTAAAACCTAATCAACAGCTTATGGCGTATACATTACTACCATTAAAGCGTTCTGGGAGGGTTTAAAGTTATTTTAGAATCAGTAGCAAAGAGCAGAAAAATAAACTAAACTTCACTTAGAAAGACTATTCAACTATAACTAAAGCCAGACTATAAGAAAGTTAAATAAGAACTATTCATTTATAATGTATAACGATGTTTTGTGCTGAAACTCATTAACTCAATGAAGTCTCATTGATTCAAATCTTGATTTTATCTCCAAACAAACTGTCAATATTTTCAATAATGCTCTTCGTTTCCACTCACCTTGTCGGTCTTCAGTCTTCCTGCTTAGTCTGAAAGGAAACTTTGAAAAACTGGTTTGTTGGGTTCCAGTTTCTGGGACCGTTGTTGCTGGTGTCTACCTGCAGGGGGCGTGGAGGAGCCGCTCATCAGCCACAGTGGCCCCGCAGACACACGCACCTGCGGTCTCTCTTCAATCTCCCGTTAGATTTAAGGACAGAACTCCCCGAGTGTTTTCGTCCTCATCGCCAAACCCTGACTTCTGTGGCTTGACTATTAGTTTTCCTAGCGGACTTGTTTGGGACTCAGTTGAGGTCTCTCCGCCTCTCTGAGAACGCGGACCGAACTGTTCTTGTTCACTTTAAAATAAAGACGCTTCTCGGACACCATTCTCCACCATTATTCAGCCTCGTTAACTAAATAAGATTTATGATGCTTGACAGATTTTAAAGACTTGTAAAAGCATCATATCCTGCAGCCCTGGAGTCCAGGAGGAGCAGCAGAGGTCAGAATGTGTCGGAGCGCGTTTAACTATTGTCTGCAGTTCCACGCGTGTCCACCGGGTGGCGGTAAAGCACCACATGATATTTCTCCTCTTTGGAACTTCTTTCAGCTGCGTTGAGCTTTAAATCTTCACCTGTCGCTCCCTTTAAGCTCTAAACTTTGCGGTTCTGTGTGTAGTTTGTTTGTTTAAATATTTTTGATGAATTCTGATGACAACTGAAACTGTCAATGGCCAATAGAAAGTTTGTCCATTGTTCTACTGCGTCACACATTTTCATTATTTATTGTCATTTTTGGGTCTAAACTGGACCAGTTCTGGTGAGCTGTTTTGCTTTTTCTGTGGACCAGATGTTCCAGGCAGGTTCCATCATCGGACACAGACGGAGACAGGTCACGTGACAACAGTCAGCCTTTAGTTCTTTATTACAGGAGGATCTGGTTATATACAGACACGAATCTGCAAAATACTAAAAAGTCTATGAACCCAAAGTACTAAAAAGTCTACATCCACGCACACGCGTGTATTAAGTGTTTATACACACGTGTGCGCGTACGTGCACACTGTATATTCATCTAATAACTGTTAGCTTCTAAAACACCAAAGTAGAGTGCACTGAGCACAGCTTCACCTCCTTACACCGAGGTTTCCCTGAGCAGGTGTGATGAACTGTTGCAGAAGGAAAAGCATGGAACATGTAATAACCGGACACAACAACACTCAGGTTTATTGTCTGACGGCATCAGTGTCCTCTGGTTGCATCTGTCTGAGGAGCATTGTGAAACCAGGAGCAGTGTAAATGAGGGGGGGGGGGGGGGGGCAGTGAGTGGATGCTGCATTCATCAAACACACAATAGTCAGAAGAGAAGAAGGAAGAACAGAAGCCCGTGTTCCTCAGTGTTGGTGTGGAGACGCCTGTTTGGAGGAGCAGGAAGCAGGCTGGACTCTTCCAGCTGGCTTTAATGCCACTTCTCTTCTGAGAACCTCCAGCAGCTTTCTCTCCACCATCTTTTTACGCTGAAGGTTTCTGATCATTTCAGGTCAGATGTTCTTGGACTGAGGTTAAACATGTTTGTTCTTGTTCTTGTACACACACATACACACACACACACACACACACACACACACACACACACACACACACACACACACACACAGGCAGCGTGTGTCCCCCCCCCACAGGCGAATCACCTCTTTGAGGGGGGAACTTTGGTCTTGACTTCAACACTCAGCAGAGGCGTCTCCATGGCGACCGCTTCGCCACGTGCTTTATTATTTAGGGTTTGATCGGAGTGGCATCCCAACAACGATCCAGATTCACGAGTGCACGATTGTCCCGCTCGCGCGCGGCCCTCAGACGTCCTGCCGCCTGACACCACTGCCCCCCCAGTGGTGAGAGGAGGAACTTCAACCCAGTTTCTGCTCTTCCTGTCCTGAGCCTGGTCGTGGTGTCTCCCACCGCACTGGGACCCATCACCCACCTTTGGACACTTGGACCAGTCCAGTGGCTGCTGGTGCCGGCCCAGTTTGAGGAGTCCACACTACAAGCAATAAAGGACATTCCGTCCCCGTGACCGTCACCAGGATGGACCCTCCTGTGGACACCAAGACATCAGGAATAACGCTGGAGTGAAGCTCCAGCTGAATAAAGACGCCTGGACACCCGTTTACTCTGTGAGGGACAAAACCGGCTGCACGTCCAGCTAACGGGTGTCCTCCTGAATATCCCCCAAGGCGGACCTGTTCCAGGGACACTGTCCTCAGGTCCAACTGGGCCATCGCTGCTGCCTCCCTCTGACGTCCCCGTCGCTGACGGTGGCGTCAAGCATGCTGACATTTAAAGACATGTCCTCAGACAAACGTCCTCAGACAAACGTCCTCAGACAAACGTCCTCAGACGAACGTCCCGAGACAAATGTCAGAGGACGAACCTTGGACAGATGAGGTCTCCTGGGCTCCGGAGACCCTGATGATCAGGAGCGGCGGCGGCGAGAGGAGTGATTTACCAGGAAAGGTCAACCAGTCCTGCCAGGGACAGACGCTGGACAGCTTCAGCTGACCATGAAGAAGCAGCGAGGGACGCCGTCCGCCCAGTCTCCGGGGGCGCCGGTGACATTTGCATCCCATTATATTGTGATATTGTCTGTAAAGTGCACGGGTCCAGTAACGGACCAGTGACGTGGCTGAAAAGGCCCCAATAAGCAACTAAGTTGACCTTTCGTGGGCAACAGGTGACACTCTTGGCTGGAGCCCCGCAGGTGCACCACCCTACCGGCAGGTGGCGCCACGAGCACTGACCCCGCCCACAAAGCAGCGTGTCAGGAAGTTCATACAGATTCCAGGTGTCAGTCACAGAGGCCAGCCTCAGGTGGTTCACGTAGACCTGAACCTGAGAGGTTCCACAGGCGGGGGGGGGGGGGGGAGGCCAGAGGGGGGGGGGCAGAGGGGGGGGCAGGGGAGGGGAAGAGGGAGGAGGGTTGGGGGGGGGGGGCAGAGGGAACATTGTGTTCAGTCCCAGCAGCACCGGATGGTTCAGGTTTGAGCCGACCTGAGTGGGCCGTCAGGCTCTGGAGCCAAAATAGGAACAACTTATTTGGTCAGAGTAGCTGTCCCTCACGTCCCTCACGTCCCTCACATCCCTCATGTCCTTCATATCCTCCATGTCCCTCACGTCCTTCATCTCCCTCACATCCTTTATATCATACATGTCCTCTATGTCCCTCACATCCTGCATGTTCTCCATGTCCCTCACGTCCTCCATGTCCCTCACGTCCTCCATGTCCCTCATGTTCTCCATGTCCCTCACATCCTGCATGTTCTCCATGTCCCTCACATCCTCCATGTCCCTCACGTCCCTCACGTCCCTCACGTCCCTCATATCCTTCATATCCTTCATGTCTTTCACATCCTTCATCTCCCTCACATCCTTTATATCATACATGTCCTCCATGTCCCTCACATCCTGCATGTTGTCTATGTAAATTCTCAGTCATCCAGGTCATTGTATCCAAGGTAGTTTTCTCTGTCAACTGGACTGGGTTTCTTCTCTTGAAGACGTTTCGCCTTCTATCCAGAAGGCTTCTTCTTCTTCTTCTTCTTCAGAAGCCTTCTGGATAGAAGGCGAAACGTCTTCAAGAGAAGAAACCCAGTCCAGTTGACAGAGAAAACTACCTTGGATCCTGCATGTTCTCCATGTCCCTCACATCCTCCATGTCCCTCACATCCTCCATGTCCCTCACATCCTTCATCTCCCTCACATCCTTTATATCATACACGTCCTCCATGTACTTCTCATCTCCTGTGTCCATCACGTCCCGCCAGCGTGTCAACCTGTCAGGACTCAGGACGTCCCAGAGACGGGAGGGGCCCGTGTGTAACATGACAGCTCAGCTGTAACGCGTCTGCAGCTCGTGGCTGCGCCGCATATTTCTGCCTCCTCGCCGCGCTCCCTTCTCACGCTATCTTAGCGCTGCAGCCGATTGGACGGCGCAGACGCACCCTCCTTGGACACGCCCCCCCGGCCCCCCCACATAAACCCTCCGGGGGAGAGGAGCGGCCGCCACACTTGGCGTGGAGCGCGACTCCTGTCAGACATCTGCAGCCGGTAACGCTGATCAGAAGAAGCAGCCGTCTGTGCGGGTGCCGTCTGTGCGGGTGCCGTCTGTGCGGGTGCCGTCTGTGAGGGTGCCGTCTGTGCGTCTGTGCGGGTGCCGTCTGTGAGGGTGCCGTCTGTGCGGGTTGCCGTCTGTGCGGGTGCCGTCTGTGAGGGTGCCGTCTGTGCGGGTGCCGTCTGTGCGGGTGCCGTCTGTGCGGGTGCCGTCTGTGAGGGTGCCGTCTGTGAGGGTGCCGTCTGTGCGTCTGTGCGGGTGCCGTCTGTGCGGGTGCCGTCTGTGCGGGTGTCGTCTGTGAGGGTGCCGTCTGTGCGGGTGCCGTCTGTGCGGGTGCCGTCTGTGCGGGTGCCGTCTGTGAGGGTGCCGTCTGTGCCGGTGCCGTCTGTGAGGGTGCCGTCTGTGAGGGTGCCGTCTGTGCGGGTGCCGTCTGTGAGGTGCCGTCTGTGAGGGTGCCGTCTGTGAGGGTGCCGTCTGTGCGGGTGTCGTCTGTGTGATTGACGAATGCAGAACCAGCAACCTCTTCACGTGGCCTCGCCGCTGAGGCAGAGCCTCCCGCTCACCAAAGAAGCCAGGACCGCCGTCTACCTGAAGCCTGGACTCCTCTCAGCCCACCGGATCCTTCAAGATCCGAGGCATCGGTCACCTCTGCCAGACCGTAGGTGCTCCCGGGTCACCTGTGTGTCTGCGGAGAAGAGCTCAGGGTATTGGTGGTTCACCGGGACACAGGAGGAGGGTTCTCCACTAACACTGAGGTGTCTTCAACTCCGTTGGGAGGAAGAATTAGAGGAAGACAGAGCTTTGATGTCTTTAGAGCTTTGATGTCTTTGGCTTGTAAAGACAGACAATTTAGTGGTTCACCTGTGGCGCATTATAATACAGCAGATAAAGTTAGAAAGCTGGATGGATGGATGTACCACCCTGCGAACGTCCGATCTCAGAAGCTAAGCAGGGTCGGGCCTGGTTAGTACTTGGATGGGAGACCGCCTGGGAATACCAGGTGCTGTAAGCTTTTTGCACTCCTCCACTGGGTCAGCAGAGGCCGCCAGTGTTCCTGATAATTATCCAGCCAGATGTTATTCACTTCTTAAGTACTTCTAACATTGAGATTTAATGTTGCACTATTGTACATCGTTTTAGATTTAATATTTTATGAGTGAGTGTGTGTGTGTGTGTGTGTGTGTGTGTGTGTGTGTTTGTGTGTTTAATATTTAACTCCTGTGCATAGTTTGGGATTTAATGTTGCACTGAGATTTAATGTTGCACAATTCGGTTCGATTCCCGGCGTATTCCCTGGGAGGTGGTATCGGGCCTTACTGGCCTGTGGGACACGTTGTCGTGACTTTGTCTTTCGACTGGTCTGGGAACGCCTGGGGATCCCCCCGGATGAGCTGGAAGAAGTAGCTGGAGAGAGGGAACTCTGGGCCTCTCTCCTTAGGCTGCTGCCCCCGCCACCCTACCCTGGATAATTGGTGGAGGATGGATGGATGCCAAAATCACTTCAGCATCCAGGTCTGGGAACAGCAACTCAAAACAGATCAAACTTTATGACTGTAGGAGCTCCGCCAAGCCTCTGAAACTGAATTGAATGTATATTTAAATAACTTTAAAACATTTTAAATACTACAACTGCTTCCACCTACTATTAACACACTGTTTATTCTTTTCTGTTAAATGGGGAACTTTCAAAAAGGTGTTTATCCACAGTTATAAAGATAAACTTTAATGGGAAGGTGAATGTTGTCTTATCATATGTAAAATATATAACAAAGTTCATCCATGATTAAACTTATATCTTCAAGGATTATCCACATTAATCCGGATAGATAATAGAAAATATATTAACATCACAATGATTTTTATAATCGAAAAACTAAAGTAAATCAGGCCCTTCCTCTTATTATGGGGTTACTGGAAATGTCTCTTTATTGTATAAGGACAGAGAAAACTTTATTTTGTGGGTGTGTAATTTACCTATTGTATTGATTTGTCCTTAAAGTCTAATGGTGGCCAGCAAGGCCGCTGGGCTCGTTCAGCCCCAGAGGTTTCACACACTGGGCCCCTGGGCCCGGAACCCCTGGGCTCCCCCCTGGGCCCTGGATCTCCATACACTGTATAAATGACTGATGCAAATGCACATCTGTCCGTCCCAGGGAGACGGGCCCCTCAGCTGTGGAGCTCCTTCAGGTTTCTTCTTTTCCTTAAAAGGGGGTCAGGCATCAAATTCAAAAAGAGTGAATAATTATCATTTTAAACATTAAACATCTTGAATTTAAAGCTTCAAAAGCAAAGTGTTTGTCTATGTTCTCTTTCTTATTGGAACTACTCCTTGTAGAAATGATTTGGAAAAAGAAAGACTTTTAAATGACTTTAAACTGACTTTGAGGAGCCTCACAAACATGAAACGGATCAGAACTGGGAGGTCTGGGCTTTGGTGTCTGCATATATGAAAATCAAATGAAATAAAAATGCAGCCAAACTAAAGTTCAGTGACGAGCTGTTTTATTGATGAGTAACACTGACAAGCTGTAGGTTTGCTGCCTCATCTGTGGTCGGGATGCAGATGTGGACCTCACGGTCATCATCATTCCAGCTGTGAACGGACGCCACGGTAGAGGAGCTCAGATGGAAGGATGAGGACAGACGACACATTAATGGTTTTTATTCTTGGTTTGTGACTGTCCCAGTGAGACCAGTCCACTGTTTGGAAGTAGTTAAATCCAACCTCTACTCTGAGCTTCAGGCAGCAAACACGACAGTGGAAAACGGCTGTGCAAATATATTTTGGAGGACAAAGTTCAGCTGCTCTCTGGTGTTTGTGTAATGCAGCCTGGCTTTACCTGGACAATCAATGATGTTCAGCAGCGGCCTCAGCAATGATGAAGGCCCCTGATTACATAACAGGTTGTCCTTCCCTTTTGTGAGGAACTTTCCTTCCTCCTCAGTCTCCTTCCTTCTGAAGAGTGAGCGCAGGCTTCACCTTCATGGTAAATGGTACTGGACTGGAGACACTGGACACAAATGCAGGATGGGGAGGAGATCCATGCAGGTCAGTCAGGACACATGGGAGCAGCAGAATCCCCCAGAGGAAGAGGACTCTCTGTCTCCCAGGGTCCAGAAACATGTCTTCTACGCTTGAATGTACACCTATAGCAGCACTTTAATATGCATCATTTAAAGATGAACCTAGACCCTTTGGGAAGGTTTTTCCAGCTTCCATCATGTTGTAGGTACTGTTGGAGCACTAATAAACTAATGATTACACAGAAGCAGCACATCAGAGATAAAGAACAAACAAAAGCAAAGTCCAGCACCTTGTAGGGGAGGATATTTTGTAAAAGCCTCGGCTGCCGTTGCACCGTCAGGGCTTTGGGGGCCAAACAGCGAAGCAGGAGAAGGTGAGTGCACAGCATCACGACAGTCGTCATGACGAGGGGGTTATGCTCAGTTCCCTCACCGCTGTGGTTGGTGTGTGTTGAGGCACAAGTGGTTGCAGAGCAGCAGAACAAACACTAACCAAGATGCTCTTTGCCTTCTGCTTCTGTCTTTGTTCACTAAGATGAACGCCACCCGGTGTGTCTGGATTTTGTCCATAATCATCTGCGTGGCCAGAGGCCATGTGGGGAACGACATTGGTCAAAACCAGAAGGAGCAGGACACCTCAGCTGACAACAGCACTGAGAGCCTTTCACTGGTCACTGCAGCCAACAGAGAGTTTGCCTTCAGGCTGTACAGGAGCTTAGCTGCTAACCCTGACTCACAAGGCAAGAACATCTTCTTCTCCCCAGTCAGTGTGTCTGTCGCCTTGGCCGCTTTGGCGGTCGGAGCGCGTGGAGAAACCCACCGACAGCTTTTCAGAGGTTTGGCTTTCAACAGCACCTGGCTGAGCCAGACGGATGTAGACCAGGCCTTTCAGAGCCTCTTTGAAAAGACGAAGAAGGCGTCCAATGAAGTCACCAGTGAAGGGACGGCTGTATTTATGGACAACCTCTTCAAACCACAGCCTGAGTTCCTGGACACCTTGAAAAAGTCCTACTTTGCAGATGGATTCAATGTTGATTTCACCAAAAGCAGCGAGAGCGCCAACACCATCAACAAGTATGTGGAGGAGAAGACCAGTGGGAAGATTGACAAACTGGTAGAAAGTCTAGATCCAACAACAGTCATGTATCTAATCAGCTATATCTATTTTAAAGGTAAACACCTGGATGTGGTGCGATTTAGGCGTGTTTCTTATTCATTTGAAAGTTTTAACTGTCAACCACAAACTGTGATTCCATGACTTGTAAAACAGGAAAATGGGAAACTCCGTTTGATCCAGATCTGACCAAGGAGGACTTATTCATGGTGGATGAAAAGACCAAGGTTTGAAGTCCACAGTCTTCGGCAAAACCTTCAACCGAATCTCATTTACAAACATGAAACTTTGAATTTTCAGGTTCCAGTTCAGATGATGAATATTGAGAAGAGATTTGAAACCTATCGTGACCAGATGTTTAACACATCGGTCCTTCACCTCCCATTTAACAGCTCTCACTCCATGTTGCTGCTGTTGCCGGACGACGTGGCAAAACTGGAGAATGCAATTTCTGCCGCTCATGTTACCAAATGGCTGAAATGGATGAAATACAGGTGTGGAAAACGGAGACTCAACGGCTAACTCTTGGTTATTGATGTGGCGGTTGGCTCCTGTCCGTCACCTCATGGTTGTGTCTGTCCCATATCTGTTCCCCAGGAAATACAGTGTTTATATTCCCAAATTCTCCATCAAAACGTCATACTCACTGAAGACTGTGTTGACTGAAATGGGGATGGTAGACATGTTTGGTGACAGAGCAGACTTGAGTGGTATTGCAGAGGGGCAACAACTGGCAGTCTCAGAGGTAAAGATGGAAAACAGGAACAGCATCAACAATGAGCACAGATTTCTTTCTGACAATTGATTATGTCTGGTATTTCTTGTAGGTTGTCCATCAAGCTACCCTGGATGTTGATGAGGCTGGAGCCACTGCCGCAGCTGCTACAGGCATCGCAATAACACTTCACTCCTATTATTATGTTCCAGTCCTGAAGTTCAATCGTCCCTTCATGGTTATCATCACTGACCACAGCTCAGATAATATCCTCTTCATGGGCAAGATTACCAACCCAAACATCTGATGCACTAAATGCCTGTTTTGCACAATAAGAATTGCATCACATATAAAGAGCCTTACAAAAGAAACATTTGCCTTGTAGAGTCTCACTTTATTCCTCCTTAGAATGTTTCTGAATCAGCTCTAAAAATAAAATAGGTGCTGAAGAGCACAATTTTAATCTGGTTTGATACAACAAACACTGGATGATCTCAGCTGAAGATCCTGGAGCTGGCATATCTATTTACCCACGTATAATGCTGCCTGCTAAAGTATAACCACACAGAGAGGCCTGCATACACGTGCAACGCTATTGTGGAACGACGGGGGCGCACAGTCCAGGAAGGCCAGATGAATGTGACGTAATCATCTGTGTGGTTGAGAACGCCTTCAGTTCTCTTGTTAGAATCTTGACCCAGGTGTCGTCCACATATCTGAACCAGTGGCTTGGGCCGGTTCCTGTGAAGGATGTCGGGCTCGGGTTTCAACCTTCTCCCAGTATACTGTAGACTGGCAACTATGGGAGAGACTGGTGAGCCCGTTGCACCACCATGGTTCTGCCTGTAGAGGCCTTCTCTGTACTGGAGGTAGTGGGTGTTCCAACACAGGTTCCAGTATGGTGCAGATTTGGGCCGGTGTTAAGTGTTCTGTCTGGAAGGTTCTGTCTGGTGGTTGTGGTCTCTGTTGTCTCGGTGGTGCACGTGACGCGTCCAGTGGCTTTGATGTAAAGCACAGCAGCCTTTTGGGTTGTAAGCTTTGATTCAAAGAAAAAAAGTCTTTCTCCTAAAGTGTTGCTGCTACACCTACAGACATTAATCGTTAAAGGTTAAGCTGAAACCTTCACTCCACCAAGACAACTCATCTCTCTCCAACGGCAGATTTTTGATCCAGAATCAGATCTGCCGCCTCATTCTTTGACCCTCCCACCGAGTATCACCCTCTAAGAGAGACAAGCTTCGTCCTGACGTGCACGCTCGTTAAAGGTCCAAAGGTCAGTAACTGGGAGTTGATGGTTGGGATCAAGTTGAGCTCTGCTGGCAGCTCTACCAGAGTCTAAATGTTTTCAATATGAATCCAATTCTGCTAATGTGGTGGCGCGTCTTCGTGTCAGTGCAGACTCGTGCGCGGGGCTCGTGCACATGAGGGTTAGGCTGGTTTGATGCAAGTCACAGTGAAGCGGGTGGGGGCGGGGCTTGTGTAGCATGTGCCGGCCCCTCTCAAACTGTAGCCTAACTGGGCCTTGCTCACGCCCTGATGATTGGCGGGGGCGTGAGCCCCTCACCTGTGCTAGTCTGGGCTGGGGAGGGGGCGAGGCAGAACTTTCCTCTTTCTCCATGAGGCTGGAGCAGCGAACGGATCTGTTGATGACTGTTTGAGTGTGTGTGGTCATGGCAGTGGCTTTTTTGTTGTTTCTGCTTCAGGCTGCAGAAGATGGGGTGCTGCTGTAGTAAGACTGAGGAGTGGAGAGACAGCGACAGCGACAGCGACAGCGACAGCGAAAGCATCAGCGGCATCGACAGTGACATCAGCAGTCTGTCAGACATCCTGCACTACAGTGGACGGAGCACGAAGACGGTGGAGCACAGGCAGCACACCACCGCAGGAACCCAGCATGCATGGTTGGATGCAGAGCTTAAAGGAGACAGCAGATATAAGGAGGAACCTGAGGTTCTTAGGAACCCAACACGTGGTGTCGGGCCCACCCTTGATTCAGATCCCTGTGTGGCGCTGCCCAGACTGAGCACAGGCGGAGAGGAAAACACTCCAGTTGGGTCAAAGCCGTCCAAACCGGTCCAGTCAACTCTTGTTGGGCCGCTGTCCGTTGCCTTCATGGTGACTGAGGCATCAGGTGACCATCAGAGGCCGAAGGTAGATCCAAAACCCCAACGCGATGAAAAGGGCGGCGAGGAGTTAACGACGGCTCCGCCTCAGGCCTACAAAACAACGACCCGCAGCGTCGGCTGCATGTGCGACATTGATGCTGATGAACCTGAGCAAGAGCAGAGCCAGTGTGCAACAGCAGGAGCAAGAGATGAGTCCATCAACCGTGCTGCAAACACCTCCTCCTGGACCAGACCCTGGTTCATTATAAACACCTCCTCCTGGACCAGACCCTGGTTCATTCCTAACACCTCCTCCTGGACCAGACAGTGGTTCATCCCGAACACCTCCTCCTGGACCAGACCCTGGTTCATTATAAACACATCCTCCTGGACCAGACCCTGGATTATTCCCAACACTTTCTCCTGGACCAGACTCCGATTTATTCCAAACACTTCCTACTGGACCAGACCCAGATTTATTCCAAACACTTCCTCCTGGACCAGACCCTGGATTATTCCCAATACTTTCTCCTGGACCAGACTCCGATTTATTCCAAACACTTCCTACTGGACCAGACCCTGATTTATTCCTAACACTTCCTCCTGGACCAGACATGGATTTATTCCCAACACCTCCTCCTGGACCAGTCTCTTGGTTATTCTCAACACCTCCTGAATTGTCCCTACCAAGTGAGGTCGATGTGCGTGTGACCACAATATCCTCACCGGATACTGTTTCCTCCCATCACACCGATGTCACGACCTCGTCTCTCAGCAGTCCAGGAAAATTGTACGGTCCAGAAACTCACCGTAGATCCCCCAAATCCCAGTTTGAGTGGCAGGAAAATGCGGTGCTCAAACGTTCGTGGCTTCCAGCGAATTCTCGCATCCGGATAATCCCGAGCCGAGAAGAGGGCGATGGTCCCTGTGTCTCAGTTTGTTTTTACAACTCACCTGAAGACCTGGCCCCCCCGAGACCTGAGCGTCAGGACGTTGCCACTCAAACTTTGCCCCCTGGTGCTTGTGGAGATGCTCCCACTCCATCCAAGATTGAGTCCGTCTGTCATGAGCAGCACGTGATGGCTGAAGGGGGCAACAGTGGAGACGAGACAAAGGGAATGGTGTGGTCTAAGGGCACACCCCAGGCTGAGTTCCCCCAGATGGGTAGAGGTGTGGACATCCCAGGGCCAGTGTCGGAGCTACAGCCCTCCAAGGCTCCCAGAGACTGCCCACAGCCTGTAAGTGTTAGCCAGATCCACACATCTGGCCGTCATCTGCACCTGGAGAAAGTTTTTATTTCCTGATAAATTCTGTCTAGTTGAGCGGAGATCAGTCACACACCAGAGATCAGATCAGTTTTCTTTGGCCTGACAACATTTTCCACATTGTGTCCTTTTGAGTCATTTAAATAGATAAAGCTAAATGTGCAGACACCATATGTCCAGCAGGCGGCAGTGGTCGTTTTAACAAAGTAGTTCCAGATTTTTTACAGTAGTCCCATGAACATCGCTTCACTATGTGAAATCATGTTTTCATGACCAGATTATTCACTTTTATGTTGCCAGAAAACTTTGCCCGGACTGTCAGCGCCTCCCTGTGTCAAACCTCCCAGACTACAAAGGTATTCTAGCCATCATTTAATGTTTGTGAAGATGCTTTTAATTCCCTTCCCGGGAATTCAGATTATTTATGGGGACCAGAGCAGTTGTGACTTCTCCTTTCTGCAGGAGAGGACCCGTCAGCATGGGGAGAAGATACCAACAGAGGGAAGCAGACAAGACAAAGGAGCTGGTAAGCAACTGCTGGTTTTGCCTTGTGGACACACCTGTGCTCAGTTTCCACATTGACCCAGTGCTGCTTTATAGGACGCAGAGAGGAAGCCGTCACCTCTTCCTGAGATCGGGGAGGCCAACTTCCCTTCTCTTTCTGCTGTGAATGTTTCCACAGCAACAGTACCTGCAACTGAGAACAAGGTACATTTACTAATAATGTCAGAAACACTCACTGTCAGACGCAACCTTGTTTTATTTGAATCGTCCTGAACTGCGTGAACAGTCTTCTCAAAGCCAGCAAGCCGGGTTATTCAGGGTCCGTGAGGTCACAGAATTGTCAGCCAATATTAATCTGGTTTTACCAGAGCTGT
Organism: Takifugu rubripes; assembly: GCF_901000725.2. NCBI lineage: Eukaryota > Metazoa > Chordata > Actinopteri > Tetraodontiformes > Tetraodontidae > Takifugu > Takifugu rubripes. The sequence continues at coordinate 1,020,082 of NC_042305.1, forward strand.
TGCAGCGATGCTCATGTTGGAAACTAAATCCTTGTGCTCTGACTTTTCAGGTGGGCTCCAAACTGACATGTGCACAGGTCTTGATGATGCCCCCACGTTAGTATGCCCCATTCCCAGACCTTCGCCCACCCTACCCAGACCTTCGCCCACCCTACCCAGAACAAGATGCCCAACCAGCTGGGACTCGCCAGCCAACTAAGTTGAGATATGTGTGGCTTTGAACAGACCACTATGAATATTTCGTTTTCAGTCTTTACAAAAGAAGCTGAAGAGAAACTCTTCAATTGCTGCTTTAGGGGATTGTTTTCTTTGGTTTGTTGTTTAGGTTTTTTTAAATCCAGGTTTTGTTCCCAGTTTGATTGTTCCAGTCCGTCCAGAATGTTTCAGTGTTTTTCTTTTAACACACCTGCATAATTGATGCTTATCATTCTGATTTCTTCTATTAAAAAGCACTGAGCAATATGTCTGTTTGCATCTTCTTTATCTAATGTTGGAACTGAGTTTGTTAGGCTTTTATTTTAGTTCATCAGGAGTGCTTTGGATGTAGAAACTTCTGTTTGAGTAAAGAGGATTTGTTGATGTACCTCATTCACATTCTGTCCAGTGTGAAATCACAGAATCTGAAAACACTGACTTTGATGAGTGTTTAAAACCGTTAAAAGTGTTTCAACACCATTTTAAACATGAATGTGTGCAGAAAGTCCAGGTACAGGTGAGTTACTGATGGATGCATATATGACTGAACACTACTAAAGTGTATTTTGCACTTTGTTTTTCTGTTTTTTGTCATAACATCTTCCATCCAGCAGGGAGCAGAATATCCATGAGGTTTATTGCTTTTTTTCGTCACCACGCTCTTGTTTACGACGATGATTTAATTCCCGAAGGCCATAATGAAGAAGATGAATAATACGAACGAAATAATGCGTTTTAACTATAGAGTTGATGCACACGTTGGTGTTACTTCCACATCAGTCTTGTTCAGCCATCACAGATCTGTTTAAAAGCCATTTGACCTTTAATTTTACATTATTCTGCCCAAGTCAGAAAATGAAAATGAAGGAAAAATAACATTGGTCTCAAGTGTCCCTTGCCCGGATACGGGGCCCCCTGCTGGAGCCAGGACTGGGGGCGGGGCGTGTTGGTGGGCGCCTAGTGGCCGGACCTCTGCCCATGGAGTCCAGCCGGGCACAGCCCAAAGAGGCAACATGGGACCACCTTCCCATGGGCTCTCCACCTGCCGGAGGGGCCAAGGGGGTTAGGTGCATTGTGTGTTGGGTAGCGGCCAAGGGCACGGACCTTGGCGGTCTGATCCCTGGCTGCATAAACTTGCTCTAGGGACATGGAATGTCACCTCTCTGGTGGGAAAGGAGCCTGAGCTGGTGCGCAAGGTTGTCGGCCTCAGTCGGCCTCAGCTTGACGCACAGCAAGGGCTCTGGAATCAGTCTTCTCAAGAGGGGTTGGACTCTCTACCACTCTGGACTTGCCAATGGTGAGAGGCGACGGGCAGGGGAGGCATTTCTCGTGGCTCCCCGGCTCAGTGCCTGTATATTGGAGTTTACCCCGGTGGATAAGAGGGTAGCCTCCCTTCGCCTTCGGTGGGGGGATGGATCATGACTGAAGAGACAGAAGATTAATATAGATGCTGGATGCTATCTAAAATGGTGCTGTCTCAGGCGGCAGCCAGTAGTAACAGCTCTCTAAACTTAACTGTTCTTTTTTAAACTCTCGTAGTGTTTTCTATACTTGTTTACATTCTTTTCTATTTGGATTTACTTTCTTTCTTTCCATTTTCAACTGGAGTATTCAGACACCACGTTCACCATGCACCTCTGCCAACTTCTTCCGCCTCCCCCCTGCTGACACCCTACATGGATTCCAACATGACACCCATCCCCCCGACAGGACTATCCTTCACGTCTGGCCAGGTGAAGAGAGAGCTGGAGAGGCTCAACCAGAGAAAGGCTGCCGGACCGGACGGCATCAGCCCACGAGTGCTGAAGAGCTGCTCCAGGCAGCTGTGTGGGATACGGCAGCACATGTTCAACCAGAGCCTTCATCTTCAGAGGATCCCAGTGCTTTGGAAGACATCCTGCCTGGTCCCGGTGCCAAAGAAGACCCATCCTGTGGCACCGAGTGATTACAGGCCAATAGCACTGACCTCCCACATTATGACGGTCATGGAGCAGCTGGTGCTGTCACACCTCAGACCTCTGGTGAGCCCCTTTCAGGACCCTCTGCAGTTTGCCTATCAGCCCAAGGTGGGGGTTGATGACGCAGTGATATACTTGCTGCAGAGGGCTTACTCCTCCTTGGACAGACTAAACACCACAGTGCGGGTCATGTTCTTCGACTTCTCTTCTGCCTTCAACACCATCCAGCCAAGACTGCTGAGGGCTAAGTTGGAGAAGATGCAGATGGATGCTCTCCTTGTTTCTTGGATCGAGGACTACCTGACTACCAGTTTGTGAGACTGCGGAGCTGTGTGTCCGACCCCCTGATGAGCAACACAGGAGCTCCTCAAGGAACTGTGCTCTCCCCATTCCTGTTCACCACCTACACAGCTGACTTCCAGTACCACTCTGAGACATGTCATCTCCAGAAGTACTCGGATGACACAGTCATAGTCGGGTGTGTGGAGAATGGACAGGAGAATGAATACAGGGACTTTGTGGAGAGTTTTGTCAGGTGGAGCAGGGAGAACCTTCTGCAGCTCAACGTGACCAAGACGAAGGAGATGGTGGTGGACTTCAGTAAAAGCAAGTCCCCACCCTCCCCAGTCTGCATTAGTGGGAAAGATGTGGAAATAGTCCCATTTTACATGTTCCTGGGTGTCCAGCTGAACAATAAACTGGAGTGGTCCACAAACACCGATGCTGTCTACAAGAAGGCCATGAGCAGACTCTACTTCCTCAGGAGACTCAGGTCCTTCAGTGTTTGCAGCAGGATGCTCCAGATGTTCTACCAGTCTGCCATGGCTAGCACCATCTTCTTTGCTGTAGTGTGCTGTGGTGCAGGCATTAAAGCAAAGGATGCCAACAGACTCAACAAACTCATTAAAAAGGCAGGGTCTGTTGTTGGCTGTAGACTGGCAAACTTGGACGAGGTGGTGAGGGACAGGATGGTGTTGAAACTGCGGACAATCATGGACAGTCCCTCCCACCCCCTCCATAACACAGTGGACAAACTGAGGAGCAGCTTCAGCAGCAGACTCCTGCAGCCTCGCAGCTCCAAGGAACGGTACAGGAAGTCATTCCTGCCGCCCGCTATCAGACTGTATAACTCACCCAAACCCAGCCAATAACAATAACTGTGCAATATTCATGTTGTAATTTTATTCCTATTTATTCTATATTTATGTATATATGCTTATAATATATATATTATATTATGTATATATATATATGCTTATAATACATGCTGTATATATGCTTATAACGTTCTAATCTTATCTGTATTTATTTATTCTGTTTCTATACTTTGTATGGGTTGCTACTATAATTCAATTTACATCTCAATCTTCTTAATCTTATATAGGCAACAATCAAAGGTTACATAACATAGTAGGTGCGGGTGTCTTTTAATCAAAGCCTCATAGCTTTGATGATAAACTTAGGCATGTTTCCTATTACTCTACCTGCACCTACTACTGTATGAGTTGCAGCGGTAGAGTAATATGAAACATGCCTGAGTTTATGACCAAACGTACCCAGGGGCAAAACAAATTAATAAATGATGTCTTCATGTCAGGTATATTGGTTTTTTTAATCTATCTTTCTGTCATCTATCATCTATGTAGTTTTATTAAAATCTTCACTCTTCAAATCAGCGCTCCATGATTATGCACGACAAATTGGTATCGATCCTGAGAATGAACCAGAACTCATGTGTCTGGCCGTAAAAGGCTTTACTGCACCTCTTCCTCCTGAATGGAGAATAAGGTATGGAAATACAAATAAAGTAGCATAAAGAATGTATTTTAAACACTCATACCAAGAACAATAAACCTCAATATTTCTGCAAATCAGAAAAGCCAAATTCTAATTGGTTGGTTAGAAAGTTGATTACATCTTAGTCATTTACATCTACCAGACACTTTTGTCGCAACTGCATGGTGAGACATAAATATGTCACCATACAAATGAAACCTATGTGAATAAAACCTTACAGTCCTAACCTACCTAGTATCAGTGCTACAACCAGTGCAGAGCTATGGCAAGGGAGCTACGTGGGATAGGACTGTGCGCAGGAGACGGCGGTAGCATGGACTCAAACAAGATTGTTAAATAAGAGGGAGCCGCCAGATGTGCCGCCACATTCTGGCCCTTCTGAAGCAGCTTCACCACACACGCCCCTAAGAAGGACAACCCAGTCATCAATGTGGTCTACCTATTTCTTCGCACCTGGTTTAATAGTGGTGCTGATGAAACCTTTGCTTCTCTTTCTCCTCTGCAGCCAGACTGAGGCTGGGCAATCATCCTATATCAACCTCAACACAAAAGAGATCACAATGAATCACCCTTATAAAGACGAGTTCTCCAGGAAGGTGATCGAGGAACGTGAGCATCTCAAGATGGAATGTAAAACAAATGAAAATAAGAAGGAGTCTTCATCACTTAGCAGGATCTTCAGTATGGTATGATCCATCCTGCTGTTCTAGTCTAGTCCCACTGTTTTACATCCAAACATTTACTGCCAGGGATTTTTAAAAAGTCAAGGTTACTTCAAACAAAAACATAATGTATCTTTCAAAATTACATTCAAAGGGAACAAGATATGGGTTAACAACTTAAAGCAGTTCTTGTGGAAGTTGGTCTCCCAAGATTTCTTGAGGCTTGTAACACCCTCAATCTCCGTAAATGTAGTGTTGGAGGTCTTTTCCACTTAAGCTTGAGTGTGTGCGTGTGTGTGCGTGTGTGTGTGTGTGTGTTGTCTCTTTTATCTGTGATTTTCCAGTTTTATCTCAGGTCAGGAACACTGTGACTCCCGTCCACCAACTGATCCAATTAGAATGTTTTTAAATCTCTTTCTCGTTATTTTTTCAAAGACAAAGCTGACTGCAGAAACACAATATCAACTGAAGCTCTTGGGCAGCAGCAGTGAGGGTTCTTCTGAGGAGTCTGAACAAGAACAGGTCAAAAGGTATTCCGCTGGTTTGGCAATGTATAAAAATATAAATCACTCTTGAATTTAAATCTTCATAGAAGAAACGTAAAGTACTGTGTTTACATTTAATTCTCTATTATGGGGACAAAATTTGAAGCAGATGATTAAAATGTCAACATGTTCATAGGAGTTAATGATAAAATGAGGTAACAACGATTAAACCTCAGTAAAACAGAAGTCTTTGCAATCCGATTAACTGCACGGCGGTCTACCATCTCGTCTAACCTGGCTTTGAGCTGAACCTGTCTTCTACTCTGCAGCCAGACGGACTCTGGGGAATCATCTAATGATGACAACTTCTTCAGGAAGTTGATCAAGAAACAAGAGCGTCTCATGTTGGGCAAGAAGGAATGTAAGACAAATGAAACGAAAAAAGAGGATTTATTGCTTAGCAACAGGTCCACTAAGGTAAGACCCTTCTACTCGTATGATCGTACGGCTCACATCCTACTGGTACACTTCTGTTAGTGACCCTCTCTTTATCTTTTCAAAGCCAAAGCTGACAGCACAACAACAATATGAGCCCTTAGACAGCAGCAGAGGGGGTTCTCCTGAGAAGTCTGAGCGCGTACAGGTCCCAAGGTATTCTGTTATTTTGGTAATCATCAATCACCATTGACCACGGCTACATTTCAAAATGGGGTGTAGTTTGCAAGTTTATCAGGATCTCATTAGCCCCTTCAATGAAAACCTGACCATTAACACGTCAATTAGTCATTTACATTTACTGTGATATAGTTTGGTCTATGACACGGCCAAACCTTACAGCACTTTTCAATTTAAATCTTCATATAAAATGGAAATGTTTTGTGTTTAGATCTAATGTTCCTCTGTTATGGAGACGTAAATGCAAACAGAACATGGAGGCAGATTTTCACAGATTAGCGGCCCAACAAACAGAAGAAAAATCAAAACCCAAAGCACCATCACAAAAGGATGTCAACGGAGAGAAGAAGAATGAAAAGAAACAACAAGTTTCTGAAAAAGACGAAGAGGAAGAGCAAATAAACATCGGGTCCGTATTAATGTTATTTAGAGCATGATATTGTGTTTACATTTACTTTTGATATAGTTTGGTCTATGACACGGCCACACCTTATAGCACTTTTCAATTTAAATCTTCATATAAAATGTAAATGTTTTGTGTTTAGATCTAATTCTCCTCTATTGTGGAGCCGTAAATGCAAACAGAACATGGAGGCAGATTTTCACAGATTAGAGGCTCAACAAACAGAAGAAAAATCAAAACCCAAAGCACCATCACAAGAGAATGTCAAAGGAGAGAAGAAGAATGAAAAGAAACAACAAGTTTCTGAAAAAGACGAAGAGGAAGAGCAAATAAACATTGGGTCCGTATGAATGCTATTTAGAGCATGAATATTGTGTTTAAATATTCATATACAGTGATCCCTCGTTTATCGCGGGAGTTGCGTTCCAAAAGTAACACGCGAAAAGTGAAATCCGCGAAGTAGCAACTTTATTTTTTTTAATTATTTTACAATGCAATACTGAACAGTAGAATGAAACCAAACATCAAAACCTGTTTTAAAGACCAAACTTTGTTTAAAACAATAATTTTAATCTAGTAATACAAGGTTGGAAACATTGTCACTGGCGTATTTCCCAGTCCCAGCTGAGCCTCTGCGTCCTGACTCCGCTCCGCTGGAGCGTCTGTTTCTACTGAAGGCGCAGGAGTCTTTCTCCGAGAGAAGAACATTGTTATGGGGAGTTGTTGGCGCTCTTTCTTTTTCTGAGCAAGAAGATTTTTATAAACGGATATGCCACCTTCGATTATATTTGAGAACTGCGATGAACGACTCGCAAAAAAAATCCGCGAAGCAGCGAAAGATGAACCGCGATATAGCGAGGGATCACTGTACATCATAGATCGTGTCAAAAGAAGCCATATTTCTGTGCTGCTTGGTGTGATTCTCAATATTTGATCTTATATTTGAAGCAGATGATTAAAATGTCAACATGTTTATAGGAGTTAATGATAAAATGAGGGAACAACGATTAAACCTCAGTAAAACAGAAGTCTTTGCAATCCGATTAACTGCACGGTGGTCTACCATCTCGTCTAACCTGGCTTTGAGCTGAACCTGTCTTCTACTCTGCAGCCAGACGGACTCTGGGGAATCATCTAATGATGACCTTAGTACAGAAGAAACTTCAATGAATCAGCCTCATAATGACAACTTCTTCAGGAAGTTGATCAAGGAACAAGAGCGTCTCATGTTGGGCAAGAAGGAATGTAAGACAAATGAAACGAAAAAAGAGGATTTATTGCTTAGCAGGAGATCCACTAAGGTATGACCCTTGTACTCGTATGATCGTACGGCTCACATCCTACTGGTACACTTCTGTTAGTGACCCTCTCTTTATCTTTTAAAAGCCAAAGCTGACAGCACAACAACAATATGAGCCCATAGACAGCAGCAGAGGGGGTTCTTCTGAGAAGTCTGAACGCGTACAGGTCCCAAGGTATTCTGTTATTTTGGTAATCATCAATCACCATTGACCACGGCTACATTTCAAAATGGGCTGTGGGCAAGTTGATCACTATCTCATTAGCCCCTTCATGATATCGTGTTTAAATATTCATATACAACATAGATCGTGTCAAAAGAAGCCATATTTCTGTGCTGCTTGGTGTGATTCTCAATATTTGATCTTATACGGGGTTCTTTGTTCAGGATGGAGCATGAAACTTTGATGAAGACTGCCAAGGACAAGCAAGCAGCTGAAATGAAAAGAACGAAGGCCCTGTTGGGGCAAGAAATGGAGCAATTCAAGTCAGAGTTAGACTTTCAGATCCAAGAAGAGAACAAGAAGCTGAAGGAGGACCTGGAGGAAAGCCAGAGGGTAACCAGACAATTTTGACCTGTTCTTTATTTATTGCAGAAAACGTTCCAGCTCTTGACAGAAAAAAGCCACGTACATTTGGCTTTAAAAAAAAAAAAAAACTTTGCTTTTTCCTCGCTATAACTCATCCACAAAAAAATCGAACTCTAAACGGGTTTGCAGTAAAGTGCGCAGGAGCATGTTATATTCAAAGGTTGGTCTAAATCTGTGTCTATACCTGTTTGTATGAAGGTGAACATACAGAACTGGAGGAAGAAGTACATAGCAGACTACAAGAAAAAGGTTACTGGGCACACGTTCAAATCTTCATTTTCTTTAAATATGACTTAAAAGTCAGACTTGTGTTATTTGATGGTGAGAACTGACCACTTGTGTTTCTCTAGCTGGCTGATGCTCTCCAGGAGACTCGAGTTGAAATGCAACAGGATCATCAGAAGAAAGTGGAGATGCTGAGGTTGGACCACTTGAGAGAGATAAACAACATCAGACAGAAATACATGGATGAGGTCGGCATTTGCAACTGGATGCAGGAAAAGGGGATCCAGGATCCTGAGTCCTGATCTCTCCTCTTATGTTTAATTCAGGAGTCAGCTTTGAGGCAGAGTTTGTTGGCTTCAATGCAGGAAGAGAGAGAAGCTCTGCAGGCTTCCCATTGTGAACAACTGGGGAGCCTTCGTTTACAGTTTGACCAGCAGATGGAACAGATGAAGCTGGAACACTCCCAGAAGGTGAGAGCAGTGCACGTGTCCTGTGCCAGACCAGTGGTGGTGTGACGCGACTGTGACAAAAACTGAGTTGTGGAAATCACTGACTTACCCAGAGGATATGCTGCAGACAAGCCTTTTCTGATCAGAACTGTGCTCTTAAACACTGTAGAACACGTGCACTAAAGGTTTCTGTCTGCCTATTAGAAAGCAGATCTGGTGAGTAGGAAGGAAATGCTTATGGAAGAACTGGAAGTCGACAGACAGATAGGGGTGAGATACATTAAAAACACTCATTCAGATGAAGATCAGGTGTTCAAACTAACATTGGTGTCAAATTTAAGGTCAAAACCTATTTTATACATTATCACAGGGACTCACAGATTTGTGTTGGACCTTCCACGTATACATTAAGAGTGAGATCTGTCCTTGTTTATGTCTCCAGACTTTGAACCAACCTAGACAAGACAATCAGCTAAAGCAGGACCTGGAGAAGACAACAAAGGATAGGTGGGACATGTCCAGGAGGGAGGAAGAAACGCTAAAGGAGACAAGTGACAAAGCTCTGAAAACGGGCCAAGCAGCAAGACCAGTGCAGGAGCAACTGGAGAAGAGGGTGGAACAACTGGAGAAGGAATACAAACACCTCGCCTCCAGCCTGGAGATGGACAAAATGAAAGCAGCGAATGCCCAGGAGAGGGTGGCTTCTTGCAAAAAAATGGGGTCCTCCTTGCACCTTGAGGATAATGAGCAGGTAAAGCGTGGCCGAACCCGCCGCCATTACTGAGATGAGGCTCACTAAATTGGCAACAACTACAGCCATTTATTTGACAAGCTGTGAACATATGGAGCATTATCCAGCTAATTCCACGTTCACCAGCTGTTTGATTCTCTACCTTTGTGTGTCGTCAGGCCTTAATCCATCTCCAAAAGGTTAGAAGTTTTCTGGAGGGGGAGCTGTGCAACGTGTCAGGAGGGAAGGCAAAGAACGAGCGTGAGGAGACTGTGGAGAAGATGCAGAAGCTCCAGCAGGAATTAAAAAGAGAAAAGGAAGAGAAAAATGGACTCAGGAAAGAGAAGAAGCAACTGAAGAAGAAGATAGAGCAACTGGAGCAGCGGATAGAGCAACTGGAGAAGAGGGCGGAGCACTTGGATAATAAAAATAACCGCGCTAGTGACAGATTGGGGTAAAATATAACATCCATACATCCATGTGTTAGTTTTGCTTTGCTTTTTATCTTCGGGAGGGTGCTTTAATTGGAAGTGTTGCTTCCTCCTCTCCAGACCTGGCAGAGTCATGGACAACCCACCGCTTTCTGCTCGTTATGTCAGAAATGACAACATGGAGTAAGTCCTGAAACGTGGCGTTAAAACGGCATTTCTGTGCTCCTTTAATGGGAACTGCTGGAATTGTGCGTTAAACTCATCCCTTATTCCTTTATATCTTTTGGTGCATGCTTTATCACTGGTGAAGCTCAGCCAACAATATCTCCCAGGTTCCTCTCCAAGAAGAAAGTTTGATTCATCAGATGAACATTAATCAGGTAATAGAGATACAGACCAGCAGTGACATGGTGGAGATAGAAAACCAAACTCTTGAAATGGTATGCTAAAATGAATGATCTATAGTTTGTCACATGCAAAGCCACCTCTCCAGATGTGCACAGGGAGCCCTAATGGCCCATCATCCTTGGTGAGATATCCCAAGACCTTTGGAGTGAACTGTTGTCCGTGTGGCCCCACGTATGGACACCCCAGCCCACTATTGCAAGGCACGACCACAGACTCATACTTAAAGTAGAACGTGACATTTATGGTTTGTATTAAATGCTTTTATTGATGTCGGTCATTTTGGTGTTCTTCAGGAACAACTGGAAGCTCTTTTCCTGTGAATCCACTCCAGTGTTATCCGTCAAACGTGCCTTCAGGGTAATTATTCTAACGTTGGTCCCGCTCAACTGCTGCCGTGTGGGTCGCTGAGGCGTTATTTAATGCCAACGATTGCTAAAGTGTCCCGCTTTCTGGGCTTGAAAACAGAAATCTATTCTTCTGACACCAATATCTCATTCTGTTGTGTACTAATCTATATGTAGGAGGTGTAATCTGTAAAGAAAGACAAAGATGGCAAAGCTAAAACAGCTCTAAGATTTGGGAACTTACAATGAAACAATTCAAAAAGGGGAACTGTGATGGAATAGTTAAAGTTTGTATGAATATTTGACTCTGAACTAAGCAACAGTTTTAAAGTGCTGTGTGTGTGTGTGTTTGCGTCGTAGTGTGTGTAACCTGCATTTTGTGCAGAGTTCAGGAGACATCAACAGTTACAGGGAGGCCCTCAAAGTCAACAGCACCAAGAGCTGGTGGGACAAACACAAGAGAGCCTTGTAACTCCATCCTGGGATCACATCAGTCCCCCAGCAGATCCAGAGGTTTTTCCCAACAACTCACTTCTAAGTGATGATTGCTGCAATCCTTTTTGAAATAAAATGTGTTTTAATTGTGAAAAGAAAGGGCTTGTGTTATAATGGATAAGAGTTTGATATTTTACAAAGTGAACAACAGCAACTGCATCCTTGGAATGGGCACTAATAGCATGATATATGTACGCTGAGTAGAGATCTCTCTGCATGCTTCCGTGCATGTATCCCGACCGTCTGATTAAATAAACCATCTCCTACGCAGATTCATCGTTTACTTTTCGAATCGGCTAAAAATTCCGAAACAGACCACAAGCACTGTCAGCCTACCGAGGAGAGTGAATAAAATAATGAATCAAACTATGTGATGCCAAACATCCTGAAGTGCTGACTTCAACAATTCTTCAAAATTCTTCTTCTGCAATGATGTCAGAGTTCTGGAATTTTGAGGAAAATGAATGTGATCAACTGACTAACGTTTTAGGCCATGATATTCACATCCACAGAAGGTACTATCGGTTGCCCCAAGGAACTCTGCAGCTTGCCAGAATGAACAAAATACTACTGGCTGTGGATACGGGGACTGTGTCAAGGTGCAAAGGCATAACACTGGATGAGATCGAAGTTGACTGTTACGGCCACCTAACAAGGGCATCAGTGGCCGGTAACACGAAAAAAATACCCAAAAATAAAGTGGTATTTTTCACGGATAAAAGCCTGGATTAGTTGTTACAACAGTCTAACAAATAAAAAGGTCTAAAAGGCCAGTAAAATAAAATAGACAAACGCGAAGGGAGGTTCACAAGGCCAACCAGACAGTGGGCTGTTGGACTTAGAGAACCCTGGCAAAAAAAATCAGAAGCCACCAAAAGACCGGACACCCACAGATTGCCATGTACCATATTTTCACGACTATAAGGCGCACCTAAAAGCCTAGAATTTTCCAAAAAATCTACGGTTTTAACGCGGTGAGCCTTTTATATGGATTACGGTAATATTGGTTAATCGGGGCTACCGAAGTCAGTAGGCGTGGCCGAAGTAACAGCAGTAAGAACGATAATCAGGAATCCCAGTCCCGTCCCAAACCATTTCTGTGTGTAAAGACCCCAAAATGACTACTTGCAAGAGACACGCTTACGACTGAAGGCTATCAGTCACGCAGTTGAACACGGCAATAGAGCAGCGGCAAGAGAATTTAACGTTATCGAGTCAATGGTGCGGAAGTGGAGGAAGCAACAAGACGACCTGCACCAGGTAAAGAAGACTAAACGGACTAAAGATGAGTGAGTGGCTGAGAGAAATTTACGTCAAGAGACCTGGTGGCTTTTTCCACGCAGCTCCGTCCCTATTGATCTGCGACTCCATGCGCACCCATATCACCGATGGTGTAAAAAAACAAGTGACGCACACTAATTCAGTTCTTGCCGTTATTCCGGGTGGATTAATAAAGGAACTCCAGCCGCTAGATATTGGTGTCAACAGGGCATTCAAAGCTAGACTGCGAACTGCGTGGGAGCGGTGGATGACAGAAGGCGAACACACGTTCACCAAGACGGGGAGACAGCACCGAGCAGCATACACCACTATCTGCCAGTGGATCGTGAATGCCTGGGCTGATATATCAGTCTCGACCGTGGTCTGAGCTTTCAGGAAGGCAGGGATTGTCACTGAAATGCCAGACAACACCAGCGACACTGACCCTGATGACGACTTTGACGAGACGGAGCCGGCCATGTTGGATGCCGTATTAGCACAACTGTTCAATTCGGACATCGAAGAGGAAAAATTTGAGGGATTCCTGGATGAGGAATGAACTGATAAAGTGAGCTTTACGTGTTTCTTTTGTGTGTTTACAACTTAACAAGGCTGGTCATACTGTGAATATGGACTTTACTGTTTGAACAACGTTGTTATATTGCTATTGTTATATTGCTATTGCTATTGCTTTGCACTACTTCGAGAGTTTGAGTTACCATATATTATGCTTGCACTAAGGTTTGATTTACCGCAACGGTACTACGTGATAAAAATGTTGCACTAAATCGAAGATTTATTAAACTCCACTATCCACTAAGTGATACAAATGTTGCACTACCTGTTATCACTCGCTGTTATTAAAAGAACTGTGTTACCCGAAAACACTACGTCACGCTGGAAAAATAATAAAACAGTTGTTTATTAATTTTGGGAGTGAACGGAGTTGTGAGAACGCCGGTTTGTATTTGATTAATAAAGTTTGACTGACTTATCTGGCTGTTTTATTGACATTCCCTTTAGCGCAGCTCAATCTAGTGAATGCGCCATGAATCCCCAGGCACTACCGTAGTTTCTATGCTATGCGCGTTATAACGCGGTGCGCTCTATTTATGAAAACGGGTCTAAAATAGGCCGTTAATTGAAGATACGCCCTGTAATATGGTGCGCCTTATGGTCGTGAAAATACGGTATACCAGGGGGCACACCTCCTCTGATTTACTATTTTCATATTAAGGGAGGCAACAGAATCAAGCGTGATTCTCAGTGAGGTTGCTGCACCTTCAGCAATAGAGTCAACCTCAGCAGGGCTAAGATTATAATGACTGATCCCTGGGGAAACATACGGTGGTCCTGGGATTAGCACAGAGATCACTTCCTTAAACTTAGCTACAGCATTATCTGAAAGACATCTGCTATAGTAAGACTCTAGATTACTCCTAGATTCCTCACAGAGAGACTAGATGTTAATGAGATACCATCTAGAGTGAGCATAGAGACCAGTCCATGATCTGAAGCTATGAGAAGATCATTAGTAACTTTAAGAAGTGCTGTTTCTGTGCTGTGATGAGCTCTAAAGCCTGACTGAAACATCTCAACAGGCTGTTCCTCTGCAGGTGTTCCAGTAACTGAGTCACCACCACCTTCTCTAGAACTTTAGAGATAAAAGGAAGGTTGGATATTAGCCTATAGTTTGCTAATACGTCAGGATCCAGTGATGGTTTTTAAAGCAACGGCTTAATCACTGCCACCTTGTAGGACCGGGGTACATAACCTGACACTAAAGAACAATTGATCTGGTCCAGGATAGAGCTGCCTATCAGTGGTAGAACATCCTTCAACAGGTGCGTTGGGATGGGATCTAAAAGACACGTGGTGGACTGGGATTTCTGAATTAGCGAAGACGCCTCAGGAAAATATATAGGGCTGAAGGAGCTTAAGGGCTCGTTGGAGACCCTGTATGTTCCCACAGTCAGCATGTCTGGTGATGGTCCAGTTGTTGGGATGGCCTGGTTAGCTTTCTCTCTGATAGCTAGAACTTTATCAGTGAAGAAGCTCATGAAGTCTTCACCACTAACGGAAGAAGGGATACGTGGATCTAAAACACTGTGACTCTTGGTTAATTTGGCCACAGTGCTGAAAAGGAACCTGGGGTTGCTCTTATTTTCCTCAATTAAAGAAGAAAAATAAGCTTGTCCTAGCCTTGTGGAGGGCCTTTTTGTAAACTAATAGACAGTCTTTCCTGCACCTTCAGCAATAGAGTCGACCTCAGCAGGGCTAAGATTATAATGATTGATCCCTGGGGAAACACACGGTGGTCCTGGGATCAGCACAGGGATCACTTCCTTAAACTTAGCTACAGCATTATCTGAAAGACATCTGCTATAGTAAGACTGTGCTCTGAGCATAGAAGAATCCTTAATCATAAATGTAAAAGTGATCAAAGAATGGTCTGACAGGACTGGGTTCTGAGGGAACACTGACACATGTTCTACCTCAACACCATAAGTCAGGACTAGATCTGGGGTGTGGTTGAAGCTGTGAGTTGGTTGGTTTATCTGCTGGAGGAAACCAACTGACCCAAGTAATGAAATGAAGCCATTTCTAAAGCTGTCATTTGCAACGTCTACATGGATATTAAAGTCTCCAATGATAATGACTTTGTCCGTTCTAAGGACCAAGTCAGATAAGAAATCAGAGAACTCAGACAGGAACTCTGAATGTGGCCCAGCAGGGAGCCGATATACAACTACAAACAGCAGTGGCTTTTCTATCTTCCAGTTCAGATGGGTGATGGCAAGAGTCAGGCTTTCAAATGAACTGTAGCCATGTTTTGGTCTGGGATTAATTAATAACTTGGAGTGATAGATTGCTGCCACTCCCCCTCCTCGACCAGTAACACGAGGAATATGATAATTAAGATGGGTAGGAGGAGTAGATTCATTTAAGATAACATACTCCTCCTGAAGCCAGGTCTCAGTAAGACAGAATAAATCAATGTGATGATCCGCTATCAGGGATTTACACAAAAGAGATCTAATATTTAACAGTCCACACTTAATTGTGATATTAGTTTCTCCAACTTGTGCTTTGGTATTAATTTTAATAAGATTATGATTGACCGCTCCCCTGCTCTGTGCTTGGTGAACTTTTAACCGTGGAACAGAGACTACCTCTATAGTGTTAAATAAACCAAAACCAAATTTACGTTTCCGTCTCGCCAGCAGCCGTAAATTTGCTTCTATGTCGCCCGCTCTGGCCCCCGGAATGGTCTTAACTATGGTCGCTGGAGTCGGCTTCACGGAGCGCTAAACAGAGTCGCCAATTACCAGGGTCGGTTTCTCAGCGGGTGTGTCGCCGAGTGGGGAAAACGGTAGCCACGGGAAGCGGGTGGTGGGGCACCGTGGGCCTTTATTTTCGGCTCCGCTTCCTACGAACCGTCTCCCAGCCGCCCTGGCTAGCCGGCTGCTGCCGGGGGGCCGCTAGCTGTAGCTACGCTAGGCGGCTCCGCAGCAGCTAGCTTCTCCTGGCTACCTGACGCAACTCCAGCTAACCGAGGAACCGCGTCTCAAGCTCGCTAAGTCTCGCCTCCATAGCCGTAAATAAACTACACTTTCTGCCCCTATTCCCTTCACTAAAGGAGGCAGAGGAGTAACTAAACATTTCACACGATGAACAGACAAAGACACCGGGTGAAACAGACGGTGATGCCATGCTAACGCTAATAATCGGCGAAGCCCTGTATTTGTTTAATATGGGTTGTTTCTCACTGTTGTTATCGGGTGACTAGAATGTCCCAAGTGTTCAAATTAAAGTGAATACAACACACCAAATGTTCAATATTAAATTAATACAACACCCCTTGCACAATGCAACCAACGAACGATTGAGAAGACAGGAAGTGACGCAATACGTTGCCAGCTCGGAAGGGTCGTCGTTTGGGCAGAATAATGTGAAATTAAAGATCAAATGGCTTTTAAACAGATCTGTGATGGCTGAACAAGACTGATGTGGCAGTGACACCAATATGTGCATCAACTCTCCAGCTAACACGCATTATTTCATTAGTATTATTCATCTTATTCATTATGGCCCTCAGGAATTTAATCATCCTCATTGTAAACAAGTGCGTGATGATGAAAAAGAGCAATAAACCTCATGGATATTCTGCTCCCTGCTGGGTGGAAGACGTTATGACCAAAAACAGAACAACAAAGTGCAGAATACACTTTAGTAGTGTTCAGTCATATTTACATCCATCAGTACTCACCTGTACCTGGACATTCTGCACACATTCATGTTTAAAATGGTGTTGAAACACCTTTAACGATTTTAAACACTCATCAAAGTCAGTGTTTTCAGATTCTGTGATTTCACACTGGACAGAATGTGAATGAGGTACATCAACAAACCCTTATTACTTAAACAGAAGTTTCTACATCCAAAGCACTCCTGATGAACTAAAATAAAAGCCTAACAAACTCAGTTCCAACATTAGATAAAGAAGATGCAAACAGACATATTGCTCAGTGCTTTTTAATAGAAGAAATCAGAATGATAAGCATCAATTATGCAGGTGTGTTAAAAGAAAAACACTGAAACATTCTGGACGGACTGGAACAATCAAACTGGGAACAGAACCTGGATTTAAAAAAAACCTAAACAACAAACCAAAGAAAACAATCCCCTAAAGCAGCAATTGAAGAGTTTCTCTTCAGCTTCTTTTGTAAAGACTGAAAACGAAATATTCATAGTGGTCTGTTCAAAGCCACACATATCTCAACTTAGTTGGCTGGCGAGTCCCAGCTGGTTGGGCATCTTGTTCTGGGTAGGGTGGGCTAAGGTCTGTGTAGGGTGGGTGAAGGTCTGGGAATGGGGCATACTAACGTGGGGGCATCATCAAGACCTGTGCACATGTCAGTTTGGAGCCCACCTGAAAAGTCAGAGCACAAGGATTTAGTTTCCAACATGAGCATCGTTGCAACAGCTCTGGTAAAACCAGATTAATATTGGCTGACAATTCTGTGACCACGGACCCTGAATAACCCGGCTTGCTGGCTTTGAGAAGACTGTTCACGCAGTTCAGGACGATTCAAATAAAACAAGGTTGCGTCTGACAGTGAGTGTTTCTGACATTATTAGTAAATGTACCTTGTTCTCAGTTGCAGGTACTGTTGCTGTGGAAACATTCACAGCAGAAAGAGAAGGGAAGTTGGCCTCCCCGATCTCAGGAAGAGGTGACGGCTTCCTCTCTGCGTCCTATAAAGCAGCACTGGGTCAATGTGGAAACTGAGCACAGGTGTGTCCACAAGGCAAAAAACCAGCAGTTGCTTACCAGCTCCTTTGTCTTGTCTGCTTCCCTCTGTTGGTATCTTCTCCCCATGCTGACGCGTCCTCTCCTTCAGAAAGGAGAAGTCACAACTGCTCTGGTCCCCATAAATAATCTGAATTCCCGGGAAGGGAATTAAAAGCATCTTCACAAACACTAAATGATGGCTAGAATACCTTTGTAGTCTGGGAGGTTTGACACAGGGAGGCGCTGACAGTCCGGGCAAAGATTTCTGGCAACATAAAAGTTAATAATCTGGTCATGATACAAACATATAGATTGGTATCATAAACATATATCATTGTGTGTATATATTGTATATACCCATCACAGTTTTATTTGCTACTTAAGCACTTCTGGTTGGATGCTAACTGCATTTCGTTGCCTTGTACTTGTGACATGTGTAATGACAATAAAGTTGAATCTAATCTAATCTAATCTAATGAAAACACGATTTCACATAGTGAGGCAATGTTCATGGGACTACTGTAATAAATCTGGAACTACTTTTTTAAAATGAACACTGCCACCTGCTGGACATATGGTGTCTGCACATTTAGCTTTATCTATTTAAATGACTCAAAAGGACACAATGTGGAAAATGTTGCCAGGCCAAAGACAACTGAGACAACAAGTGTGGATCTGGCTAACACTTACAGGCTGTGGGCAGTCTCTGGGAGCCTTGGAGGGCTGGAGCTCCAACACTGGCCCTGGGATGTCTACACCTCTGCCTGTCTGTGGGGACTCAGCCTGGGGTGTGCCCTTAGACCACACCATTCCCTTCGTCTTGTCCCCACTGTTGCCCCCTTCAGCCATCACCAGACAGACGGACTCAATCTTGGATGGAGTGGGAGCATCTCCACCAGCACCAGGGGGCAAAGTTTGTGTGGCAACATCCTGACGCTCAGGTCTCGGGGGGGCCAGGTCTTCAGGTGCGCTGTAAAAACAAATTGAGACAGAGACTCTTCTCGGCTCGGGATTTTCCGGATGCGTGAATTCGCTGGAAGCCACGAACGTTTGAGCTCCGCATTTTCCTGCCACTCAAAGTGGGATTTGGGGGATCTACGCCTAGTTTCTGGACCGTACAATTTTCCTGGATTGTTGAGAGACGAGGTCGTGACATCGGTGTAATGGGAGGAAACAGTATCCGGTGAGGATATTGTGGTCACACGCACATCAACCTCACTCAGTAGGGAAAATTCAGGAGGTGTTGAGAATAATCCAGGGTCCGGTCCAGGAGGAGGTGTTGGGAATAAATCGGGGTCTGGTCCAGGAGGAGGTGTTAGGAATAAATCAGGGTCTGGTCCAGGAGGAAGTGTTAGGAATAAACCAGGGTCTGGTCCAGGAGGAAGTGTTTGGAATAATTCAGGGTCTGGTCCAGGAGGAAGTGTTTGGAATAAATCAGGGTCTGGTCCAGGAGGAAGTGTGAGAAATAAATCAGGGTCTGGTCCAGGAGGAAGTGTTAGGAATAAATCAGGGTCTGGTCCAGGAGGAAGTGTTTGGAATAATTCAGGGTCTGGTCCAGGAGGAAGTGTTTGGAATAAATCAGGGTCTGGTCCAGGAGGAAGTGTGAGGAATAAATCAGGGTCTGGTCCAGGAGGAAGTGTTAGGAATAAATCAGGGTCTGGTCCAGGAGGAAGTGTTTGGAATAATTCAGGGTCTGGTCCAGGAGGAAGTGTTTGGAATAAATCAGGGTCTGGTCCAGGAGGAAGTGTGAGGAATAAATCAGGGTCTGGTCCAGGAGGAAGTGTTTGGAATAATCCAGGGTCTGGTCCAGGAGGAAGTGTGAGAAATAAATCAGGGTCTGGTCCAGGAGGAAGTGTTAGGAATAAATCAGGGTCTGGTCCAGGAGGAAGTGTTTGGAATAATTCAGGGTCTGGTCCAGGAGGAAGTGTTTGGAATAAATCAGGGTCTGGTCCAGGAGGAAGTGTGAGGAATAAATCAGGGTCTGGTCCAGGAGGAGGTGTTGGGAATAAATCGGGGTCTGGTCCAGGACGAAGTGTGAGGAATAAATCGGGGTCTGGTCCAGGAGGAAGTGTTTGGAATAATCCAGTGTCTGTTTCAGGAGGAGGTGTTAGTAACTCGGTTTGCAGCACAGTGGATGGACCAGGCTCATCTGTTGCCCACTGGCTCTGCTCCTGCTCAAGGTCATCAGCATCAATGGGACGGATGCTGTAGAAGCTGTTTGACCCAACTGGAGTGTTTTCCTCTCTGCCTATGCTCAGTCTGTCCAGCGCCACACAGGGATCTGATTCAAGGGTGGGCCTGACACCACGTGTTGGGTTCCTAAGAACCTCAGGTTCCTCCTTACACCTGCTGTCTCCTGTAAGCTCTGCATCCAAGCATGCATGCTGGGTTCCTGCGGTGGTGTGCTGCCTGTGCTCCACCGTCTTCGTGATCTGTCTAGGGTAGGGCGGGAAGTCTGACAGACTGCTGTCACTGTCGCTCCACTCCTCAGTCTTACTACAGCAGCACCCCATCTTCTAAAGCCTGAAGCAGAAACAACAAAAAGCCACTGCCATGACCACACACACTCTAACAGTCATCAACAGATCCGTTCGCTGCTCCAGCCTCATGGAGAAAGAGGAAAGTTCTGCCTCGCCCCCTCCCCAGCCCAGACTAGCACAGGTGAGGGGCTCACGCCCCCGCCAATCATCAGGGCGTGAGCAAGGCCCAGTTAGGCTACAGTTTGAGAGGGGCCGGCACATGCTACACAAGCCCCGCCCCCACCCGCTTCACTGTGACTTGCATCAAACCAGCCTAACCCTCATGTGTAGTACGAGCCCCGCGCACGAGTCTGCACTGACATGAAGAAGCGCCACCACATTAGCAGAATTGGATTCATATTGAAAACATTTAGACTTTGGTAGAGCTGCCAGCAGAGCTCAACTTGATCCCAACCATCAACTCCCAGTTACTGACCTTTGGACCTTTAATGAGCGTGCACGTCAGTACGAAGCTTGTCTCTTTTAGAGGGTGATACTCGGTGGGAGGGTCAAAGAATGAGGCGGCAGATCGGATTCTGGATCAAAAATCTGCAGTTGGAGAGAGATGAGTTGTCTTGGTGTCGTGATGGTTTCAGCTTAACCTTTAACGATTAATGTCTGTGGGTTTAGCAGCAACACTTTAGGAGAAAGACTTTTTTCTTTGAATCAAAGCTTACAACTTGAAAGGCCACTGGACGCGTCACGTGCACCACCGAGACAATAGAGACCACAACCACCAGACAGAACCTCTTCCAAAGAAAGAGAGCGTAGATAAACACTTTGCTTTTGAAGCTTTAAATTCAAGATGTTTAAAATGATAATTTTTTACTCTTTTTGAATTTGATGCCTGACCCCCTTTTAAGGAAAAGAAGAAATCTGAAGGAGCTCCACAGCTGAGGGGCCCGTCTCCCTGGGATCTCAGGGGCAAATGACAAATCATAAATTGCAAGTAGCAGATATGAACAGGGAAATGCTACGTTATCTGCTTATTCAGTTACAAATAATCTGATGAGATAGGTGGGGAGTTAATTCAGTTGGGGATAGACAGATGGAATATTAGTGTTGTTAGTATGATACTTGAGTTCTTTAGATAGTTTTCAATTCAGGACTCTGCCGCCTTGAGTTGGCTTTTGCGAAGACAGAAATGTTGCCAATAGTGTGGACCAAAGTGGGAAATTAGTTTTATTTACATACACACACACACCCACACACACATATACTTGTCTTTATCAGCCTGCGATGGCACCATTCCCCACATCCTTTGTAAGGACCACCTTTTCCACTGATGTTACAATAGTGCAAAATACAAAAGTCTCACAAAATGGGAGTATAGAGCTAGACTGTCACTTTAAATGTGAGAAAACACAATGTTAAAAAACTAAACAACTCCTGACCAACTTGTGGGGACCATCCTGTTACTAGGTAGATTTCGGATAGAGGAAGTGTTTCCTCACCGTTTCTACTCAATTATATATAAAGAAATTGTGTGGATTTTTTTGTTTTCATATGGAGATTCATATTTAGTTGTTAGCATTATACATCATGTATTTCTTGTGTTGGTATTAATTACTTCTTGAATATTTATTAATAAAATTATATATTTTTTATTAATTATAAAAATTGTTCTTAACTTATAAATGTGGGGTTTTGGCATCAATATAGTGTTTAATGTTACATTTGTGTCTTCAATTTTAAATCTGTTCCAGTAAAATACAATAAAATGCCCAAAATAAACAATAGTACACATAGATTTTTTTTAAAATTCAAACAAGTAACTCCAAACAGTAGGACAAACCTTGCCAGTAACCCTAAAACTTAATGTTTACAGTACAGTTCAAAAACAAGAAAAATCAAAGCTCACAAGCAGCCAATGTCAAAGTGTAGGGTAATATTAAAGAAGTAAGACTATAGCATATCCCATCTGTCTTCATTCCTTTCTTGTGAACTTCTTTACCTGCAATAGAAGTCACAATGAATTTTCACAATGAATTAAGTGTTTAAGCTTAAATTTGAGATTTTTAATTATTTATCTGCAGATCAGCTGAGGGAGATTATTTTTGTACATGTAGCGAGAGTAAAAAAATCAAGTCAGAAATATAATTTAAAAATGAAAAGATTGAATAATATTTGGAAAATGAAGGGAATCTCTAAACTGTAGTTTTAATTAGATAACATTGACATCTCCATTAATGTGATTTGTTACCATATAAAAATATACACAATAGCACAGTATCAACCATTTAGTTACCTGGATATTGCCTTTATAAAGTAAAAAAAAAAAACAGAAAAATAATTAACTGCAAAACAAAATGGAAGAGACATAAGTTTACCTGTCTTCTTAACGTTCCTGGGAACAGGATGTTGCTCACTACTGACTCAGTGTCAACTTCTATAACTAAAAACATGCATATATTATGACATAAGCTCTTTGTAAGCCATTTTTTTGACTCTTTAAGTCATCAGCCTTCTTTAAGAGACAACCCACTCAACTAATGTAATAGAGTGTTCATTATACTATGCTGCACTATACTAGAAGACAAGAAAGTGTTTATAATGAATGGGATAAAATAGTAACAATAAAAACTATAAACAAACAAGTTATTATCAGTGACTATGTTTGTTATTTTAATTACATTTTTGCCCTTAACATTTCCCAAATATGTATATATTATTATGTATTTCAATCATGATAGTTAGTTGACTTTTAATTGGCAGACAAGACAAATTAATACCTTTATACCTTCCACCTGATCCACAGTCCCTTCCAGGGGTTCTTCTCCAGTGCTGTCTGGGGCACTTTGATTCCCTTTTTCCTGAGACATCGCAGCTGTTACCAGAAAAAGAACAACTGCTACTGTTGTGATATCATTATTACTATCATCTTGTGATGAAATTGAAAGTCCTTAAAAACAAACAAAAAAAAACCCTCCTTGGCTGACACCTCAGCTGTAAACAAGCTGCATACAGCTTTGGTCAAATGAGAGACTTATTAAATATTTAGCAATATTTAGTTGTTATTAGTGTACAGTAATCACTTTTTTCACAAAAAATGGAGAAGCATATTGTTATAGCCTGGTTTCTCAAAATAACAAAAAATAAATAAATGTACATGTAAATATTGTAACCTAACTCATCTATACTGGCAGTAAATTAAAATTGAAAAAAAGAAATCATCCTTGTGAAGACAACCATTCACGTGATTACACATGTCCATGTGCTCTTTGGCTACAAGTCTACAAAAGGACTGCATTCTTTTAAAACACAGGGAAAAAAACCAAACAGAAAAAAGCCACTCAAATTACATATAGAGTTTAACTTTAACTGAAGTACTATATTATTACCTTTAATCAATGGATATTGTATTTTTTCACTATTGTGACTTTTTGTTCAATTAACAGATAATCTAATGCTTGGTTAGCTTGAAAACATGACAAACAAGCACACTTGTCACTACCATTTATAAAAGTTAAAAAAAACTTCAAACGTCTTACCAATATAGAAGACCTTTTTGTGTTGGCCATGTGCAGCAATGCACAATTGTGTCGTTCTGCTTCTTTAGCCAGGATGAACTTTAAACTCGGAAATATCAACAAGTGAGCATCTTTATGGAGAATATTGGGGGGCATTTGTCAATGAAAATATTACACTTGGTGAGGATACTAATTAAGTGAAAACATTTTGTAAAAACATACTTAGTTACAAGAATGAAAGTTCACGAAATAGTTGAAATCATTTTAAATCCAGTGAGAGAAAGAGCTGCCCAGGTGCTTAATTGATTGAAGGGGCATGTTACGGTTCGTGGTGGTTTAGGACCCGAACGCAGTGATGAACGATCCAAAAAATGGTTTTATTAAACAAACACAAAAGGGCAGCCACAAAAATCTCAAAAAACCAACAAAGTTACCAGATCCACCTAATCACACAAAATCCTCCAACACTGGTAGGCCGGAGTCTTAGGCCTTAAATAGGCGGCTGATCACTGATGTCCTGCAGGTGCGCCAACAGGTGGCCGGAGCATGGCTCCACCACGCCCCCTGCAGGACAAACACAACTGGGAATCCTGGATCACAACAGGGCACCTTCTATGAAGTGTCAGAGTCTTAGTCTCTTATTTTATCATGTATATTAGAATGTTTAAAAATATGTAAGAACAGTGAAATTGTTTTAATCAACATATTTAACAATTCTAAACAACAACACTAAAACAGTTACATAGTAAAACTTCAAAATTTCTTGTAAACAAAAGAAATTGCTAATTAAATAAAAGTGGGCAGAGAAAAAATTCTGCAGGACCTTATTAATCAAAGTCAGCTTAAGTCTTGCGTTTCTCAATTGCAATCCTGTTGTAAACATGATACTTAACATCTTTCCATGTTCATTTATGGAGAACTGTTTCTGCCTTAATTGCATCAACACACAATTGTTTCCCGGGAACTTTCAGTAAAATTATGTTGTTCCCTAACTGTCTCCAGACAGCTGCCTTCTCTTCTTCACCCCGAGGTCTCTGTTGAAACGGTTGTCGGATGTCTGTAGCTGCAACAGAAATTAAACTTTGTAGTTACTGTAAAGCTAGTATATCATACGGTGGCTGAGAGGTGCAAAACACTTTAACAATCGGATGACAAAATTTACAAATGACGAAATTACAAGTTACTTTTCTTACAGAAAGGGTATTACCAACTTACTCTTTCAGCCGGAAAGGGAATTACCAACTGCATCATTTGAATCGCAAGCGGGTAAGGACTTCATCGTGACGCAAGATGGACGACATGCAAGTAGCCTTTTGCCCGTTTTGTGGCAAACATTTGATCAGATTGACGCCGTTTTGTTGTTTCTGTGGTCGGTCTTTGGCGTTTTTAAATGCCATAGCTCATACTGAAGAACCAGCCGTACCGGGGACGTCAGGGGACGGCCCAGATCTGCTTCAGCAGTGCATAAAGTACTTTCATGAGGGCCACTCTTACGATGTAATCGTGGACATGATGTCATCAGTTTGAGGTCGCTTAAAAGCAAACTGAATGGAGCCGGATTATATCGAAGAAAGGATTACTCCTCTACAAACGCCATAATTAGGGCCATCCGACTGGAACTTCGTGGACCTGGACAGCTGTTTGGCTACCGTACGATGTGGCAAGTACTCAAACAAAAGTACAATCTACGAGTGAAGAGGGATCGCGTGATGAATTTGCTCCGGGAGCTCAATCCTCGCGGGTGCGAGAGGAGAGCACGGAGAAGGTTTGTCAGAAGAACCTACCACTCCATGGGACCGAACTATATGTGGCACGCGGATGGTTATGATAAACTTAAGCCATTTGGTTTTGCCCTTTCCGGCTGTATTGATGGATTTTCACGCAAAGTGCTGTGGCTCACATGGGGGCCTTCAAATAATGACCCAAGTGTGATCGGCCACTATTTTCTGTCATGCGTGCGAAACCTCTCTCTCGTTCCCATGAGATTGAGGACTGATTGTGGCACGGAGAACGGGATCATGGCTGCAATTCAGTGCACCCTACACCACCACCACAGAGACTACTACTCTGGAGCGTCCAGCCACATGTATGGCTCATCCACTAATAACCAGAGGATTGAGTCCTGGTGGTCCATATTCAGAGAGGCGAGGTAAATGGCCTTCATCAAGTAATTTGCCTTTTACTTCATTCATTCAGTGATACATATGTATATGCTTAAAATTATTGCTTTTACCAATTTCCATAGGAGTCAGTTCTGGATGGAGCTATTTGCAGACCTTAGAGATGCCGGATACTTCAACGGGAGTCATGAGCATCAGTGTTTACTGAGATACTGCTTTGGTGATGTTGTTCAGAAGGACTTGGATGAGTGTGTTGGATTGTGGAACAGCCACAGGATCCGGCCCTCCAGAACAGCATCATGTCCAGGAGGGGAGCTCTACTACTTACCACACCGGTAATATTTGATGGTAGATTGTCTGCAGTAATTTTGTTTTTCAAATAAATATAATAATATCTTCTGTGTAACATAGGTTGACTCCAGAGACTGTGGATTTCAAGTTGAACAGACTCAACTGGATGCTTTTCCTGAGGCTCACCTGACAAGAGCTCCATGTGGGGATGCAAACATGCAGGTGTACCTGGACTTGGCCATGGAGAGCAATCAGTTACAGAAGGCAGAGGACTGGCAGTCTGCAACTGAGCTCTATCTGAAACTAAAAGAAATTACTCGGCTATGATTGAAAAGACATTAAAGGTGTAACTTGTACACAAAGTGTCTTAATTTGTCACCCGCAGCATCCTTATTTTACAGTGGGATATATGAACATAATGCGTAGTAATGCATGGATTTCCTTTTTTTTTTAATAGATAAAATCATGAACTACAGTTTCCTGAACAGAACAGTTTCAGAACGATGAAAAAAACTTACTTTAACATCAAACACTTGCAACAAAACACATCTTTAACAGGATCTTACTTTAACATCAAACACTTGCAACAAAAAACATCTTTAACAGGCTCTTACTTTAACAACAAAACACTTGGAACTGCACCAATGACAACAGCATAAAATGCATTTTTTGAGTCCAATATGGCTCATAAACAGCCAAATCCTGGACTATTCTGAATCCCGAAGTCCATTTGTGCCTTAAAAACACTGTAGGAATCCAGGAGTGGTAATTTCAACAAGTTTGAACATGTATTTGCCATTGGGAATGGAGAGTCATCCAGGAACTCTATTTGTGGCAACGGTTCCAAACCAGAAGGAGGAAGTGATGTCAGCCCTGTGGCAAACATCAAGATTTCTTCCAATGACACAGCAGCCTCCCCTTCTGCAAAGAAAAAAATGTTCAGGTAGGTATACATGGCAATGTGCTTTTCCAAGTAGTTATAACCAAAAACAATACAAACCTTGACAGTCAAGGAGATAGTCTGCCCAGTAGGCCAAGGTTAGACTTTCTTTTTGTCTCCTGTTGCTCCCTGCAAGGCTGACGTCAGGTGTAAAGAGTCTCCCAATGTCAATGCCAGTTAGTCTCTTTTCAGAGTGGCAGAGAACTGGGATCAGCAAAGAAGGGTGTTGCTGCAGTGTTGTCAGAAACTGAAGAGCTGAAAGGCCATCTTTGAATCTACAAAGTGAACACAAACACTTTCACTGCTGTGTAGTGCCAACAGCAACAAACAATTAAACTATCTAAATTGTATTATCTGAAGTTTATGTATTTAACGATTTTATAAGGTTATATTTGTTTGTTGGATTGAGTATTTATAGATTAGCATAAGGCAGAGAATGGAGAGACAGACATATAGGCTAGCAGTTGAAACACCATAGATATACATGCCACGAGACATTTCAAGCAAATTTGTTTTCGGGAAGGGCGAAAAAAATGAAAATTGAATTTACCTGCCAATTACAGATGAGTTGCGTTCAATAATGTACCATCGGACGTAGTCTGCCACAAGGTCCTTCTTTTCTTCAACCGAAGTCAAGTGTCTCAGACAGCCTGCTGTCTGGAACACTGTGCTGTGTCTCATGATGCATTCTTGCAGAGCATCCAACGAAGCAGCATTCTCAATCTGAAAGACAAAAAAAGAGAAACATCACAATCAATATTTGGATATCCTTCCATATTTTTTATTCAGTGACATGCTGTAACCATGGTGTGTTCTACCAAACTGTGCGTTATGCTATTCTCACCTCTCGCAAAACTGTCCTTATCTCCTCATCAGTTATTGCATCCACTGTTGACTTGAATGAAGGCTGGCCAGCAAGATACTGCACAAGATCTTCCGACAGGAAATGGGGCCCTGGACCTCCATGCACCACTGATACCGCTATCATCTTACCTGCAATGAAGTATTCATCCTCCCTAACAGCTGCAAAGGAATTCATATTGCAAAATTAAAACATATATACACTTGAAGACGTCGAGGAACAGAAGCAAATGCAATGTGATTTACATATATTTAATTAGTGTAGTGCACATCTAACCCTATGCATACCCTTTGCATTGTAGACCAGGAATCGATGTCCATCTGGTCCATCGAAAATGGGCCGATCTTTCAGATGTCTCATAAGAAGAGTCAAGAATTCTCTTCTGGGACCACCTGTGTCAATTCCCTCCTCAAAAAAACCAGCATCATCAGTAAATCTTACAAGCATGTCACATTGTTCTGTATATGTTGTACGCTTGAAACCTCTGACCGCTCCATCCCAAACATTAGCCCTGGAGATGTTGAACCTGCTGACCCTTTTGTGATCAATGGGTAGTGACAGGTTTGCCACAATGTCAGGCAGTGTAATGTTCATCTCCTCCCTGTAATGACAGAAAATGATTTAATTAATGGGTATCAACACACAATGAACCGTTTTAGCAGAATTAGTTAAATACCAGCAATACTTCACAACAAAAAACTGGAATGCCAGTCAGTAGTTCTTACACTGCAGTGTGTTCCAAATTCTCAACATCGACGGCAACCAGATCCTCATCCATGTCCTCAACATCTGGTGCATACAGGTCTGTGTAGTTACTGTTGGAAAATTAAAATCTCTACATGAAAATGTCGTAAAAACATAAAATTCCCAAATAAATTCCATATCATTTATTACATACCTGTAGCAAGAAGTCGTGGCTGGATTTGCTTCAGGTCCATCCATACTTTCACCGTCAGATATTACTATCTGAAAAACAAATGAAAACGTATGAAATAACAACAACGGAAGTAAGGAATTTCCAGCTGCCACAGCCGGCCCAAATACCTGACCAGGCTGAATTGTTGATGAATGTCCTGGTGCATCTCTGAAACATGATTAAAATGGCAAAATTATTACATTATTTATTTCTGTCCTTCAGGCAAGATTCCTAGTGCTTGACTGCCACTAGAAAGGACCTCTCATTAAATGTCTGACTCCCTCTTTGGCAAAGGCTGGGTGCCAAAAATGCACTGACCTTTCATGTTCCGGGATGTTTTGGGGAGTACTTTGGTTTTGTGGTTCAGAAACCTGACAGGAAACACAAATTTATCTACAATTAGTCTCAGCTTCCATAACGCGTCCCTCATCATTTACAGTATATATTAATACTGGAAGGTTGTCAGTTTTGTCATTGATAAATACATTTATATCTAATTGAAAATAATGGCTTACCACAGTGTCAGCTTGATTAAATTCAGCTGAGCTCCTTTAAGTCAGGACAATTTCAGAATCAGAATCTGATTCCACTGCTGTAAAAACAAAAAAAAATCCACAGATCATGTAGCTAAAGGCAAAATGTCCTTCAGTGCAGCATCTAAATTAGATAAAATGATTGCATCATGCGATCCACTAACCTTGAAAATGCCGTTCAAGGCAAATAAAAAAGGTGATCCTGCTATATGGCCTCCCAAGTTCTTGTTTATACTCTGCC
Organism: Takifugu rubripes; assembly: GCF_901000725.2. Classification (NCBI taxonomy): domain Eukaryota; kingdom Metazoa; phylum Chordata; class Actinopteri; order Tetraodontiformes; family Tetraodontidae; genus Takifugu; species Takifugu rubripes. Next base: position 1,049,676 of record NC_042305.1, read on the forward strand.
AATTTGAATGGCCTTTCTGAACCAGGCACATGGATCACCTCAGAGCAGTCTGGATACAAAAGAACATAAGTCCCTTCTGGTGTGTCCTGGTGGAATGTCCTCATCTTCTGGACTGCTTTGCTTAAGATGTCAGGTGCTTCGATATCAGGGTCAACAAATAACGGAAGTGTTCTCCCCCTTAGAGGTTTCAGAAAAGTCTCATGCTGCACCATCGTTCCAATGTTTATCTAAAAAATGAAGAAGGTACGGTTAATTTCATGTACTATAAAAAGTAATACAACAGATTATACATACACCAGCACTTCCAATTAATTATGGAGAACATGGAGGTGACATTTCCCTCCATGTTCTAATTTATGTCAACACAGTTTCATAGTTAGCCGAACATGACTGGAAACTACACTCCAGATACAGTAGTTGCACTGCCTTGCCTAGATCTATTTTTGAGTTACCCCGAGTCAGACAGTCGAGTATTGATAATACAGTCAGTACAACAGACCTGAACGTGTTTTCTCTCCTTAGCCCGATGTCTTCCCCCGTAGCTATAAGACTGACGCTCATTGGATTTTGAATTTCTGTAATCCAGGAACTGCTTATATGACGGCAAATGTTTATCTGCTGAAATTAAAGCCAGGTTTACAGAAAGTTAGAAAGTTAGCAGCCGCTAACCAGTGGTACAGCTGATTCACGTTGTACGTACTTCAGATAGCGACGGCTATGTTACACTTACTTCGCTTAACATTAACAGGCTGTTGAGATACGGTGGCTTGAGACGTCCCCGGTACGGCTGGTTCTTCAGTCTGAGCTATGGCATTTTAAAACGCCAAAGACCGACCACAGAAACTACAAATTGGCGTCAAACTGATCAAATGTTTGCCACAAAACGGGCAAAAGGCCACTTGTTTGTCGTCCATCCTGCGTCACGATGAAGTCCTTACCCGCTTGCGATTCAAATGATGCGATTCAAATGATGCAGTTGGTAATTCCCTTTCCGGCTGAAAGAGTAAGTTGGTAATACCCTTTCCGTAAGAAAAGTAACTTGTAATTTTGTTTTCTGCAGGCTGCTTTTTCTTACGGAAAGGGTATTACCAACTGTACCGACGGAACGCATCCATTGGCCCAACTGTACCGACGGAACGCATCCATTGGCCCAAACGTACCAAGGGTCGGTAATTCCCTTTCCGGTAGAAAATCCTACTTGCAAATTTGTTTCCGCAGCTTGTTAAAGTGTTTCGTTACTTGTGAATTTGTTTCAGCCGCTTGTAAAAGTGTTTCGTTACTTGTAAATTTGTTTTAGCCGCTTGTAAAAGTGTTTCGTCATTTGTAAATTTGTTTCAGCCGCTTGTTAAAGTGTTTCGTCATTGTTAAAGTGTTTCGTCATTTGTAAATTTTGTCATCCGATTGTTAAAGTGTTTTGTACCTCTCGGCCACCGTAATATCATCTCATATATCAACTTAACAGCAGATACATTACGAATGTACATCCAAGTGTTTCACTTTTCTTTTTTTTTACTGATTTCTGTCTGTAGGATTAGACCTTCATTGCTCTCTTGTCCTCTCACCTCTGATCCCCTCCTGTCTTGTCACCTCTTTCTCTCTTCCATGTTCTCCCTCTCCTCTTTTCTCTCTCCCTCTATCTTCCCTCTCATATTCTACCATATCCTCTCTCCCACCATCTTATTTGTAGAGTTTAAATCATCCATTAACCCATAAATTCTGTAGTTTTTATATTTACCTATCTGTTGGTATCACTAGCTCCATAGTTACACCCTGACTTTTGACCCCAATGACTCTTTTTTAGATCTACGTATTTTGGTAACAAACGTAACAGTTTTAACATATTTATTGCTCTCCTCATCGTCTTTTCCCTGTCCTGTTTGCCCTGTGTAAAAGTGAGTTTTTCCTGCCACTGTTGCTTGCTGGGGAGTCTCAAATGCCTCAAGAAAATCTAGATAACAATGATGCCCACAAGACAAAGGAGAGCCAGAACAACTCTACCTGGCAATTTTGACGGTTCTGGAACAGAACTGTTGTCATTTAGACAGTTGTCTTCTTCTGCAATAAAAAGCAAGTATTTTAGATGAGAATTAACTACAAAAAACAAAATTAGAATCTTACAGTACGGACATTAAAAGAAAGTTTTGGTCATACCATCTGAATCTTCAGTGATATTTTTCTCTTCTTTCCTTTGAAGCAGGCTTTGTGAAATAGAAATTAAAATATTATTAATTTTAAATTCGTCATGATTGAGTAATTTCAATATTAATGAAATCTAAATGTCAACTTTACCTGTGTAGAGGAGGATAAGCAGACAGGTGTTTAGATTTCTTCTTCTTTTTCTTGGGCACATCTGAGTTTGGTAATATTATAGTATTTAATAATTTTGTTATGAATCCTTTTAAACAAGAAACCAAAGTAGAAGTGAAAACTACAGGGCAGTTAGCATTATCTTTACCTGTTTTCTCTGTGTCCTTTGAGGGATCTAATGCCGCTGTGGAATTAGTGGATATTTTTTTAAATTTATTAGATTAAATACACTTGATATTGAAAAATAACATACACGACATGTGAAATATTCAGAAAAGAGAGGGAAAAATGCAGATGTAAAGCAGAAAAACTGTACAACAGACGACAAGTAGACAGAAGCTTACCTGTTTCAGTCGATCTTTTGGCAACATTTAACACCATGACTCCTGCAGTTGAAGCCTGCTTATTAGAGATGTCTACTTCCTCTATAAAAAAACAAACAAACAATCATACAGTGTATTTTCACTCATAGTATTTGATCGCCAATCACTGATTTATCTGATACAATGCTAAAGTGAGATTAAAAGCTTAAATGAAAAATGGATCTGCAAATACTTTTCCTAGCAATAAATAAAATGAGATCAATAGATTAATACTTACCATCCATGTCTGAAGCTTGGTTTTTGCGTTTTTTTGAACGTGGTGGCTGGCACTTTGCCACTTCCTCTTCCTTCTGGTGTTAAGAGAATGTGTTAGTTTGCAGGTGTCTGGCCAGTTTGCTTTGTGGTTTTTTGCAGTAAAGACAATATTAATAATGTCTTTTGTCCTATCTTCTCTTTGGTCCTTTAGTACAGCTTTTGACTGTTACCTTTGAAACACTTTCCTTGTGCCCTTCAGTGGCATCAACATCTTCAGGTGCATCCTCAGGTGCACTGTTAAAAGGTGCCTGCTCCTCCTCATCATCATCAAAATGTGTGGATGATGAAGGGACATAGTTGCTGCCCAGGTTCTCACCTGATGGTGACAGATAGTCACCCGGGACACTAGGATTCTGAAAGATAAGGACTAAATGAGTTCATTTAAATTATTTTATTTAAGTCAAACCCAACTGTTCAATTACTGGATAGCTTGATAGAAAAATAGCTTAGTAATAAGTTATACAACCAATAACCAGAATGAGCAGAAACCTTGGAGTAAACAAATACATTCCAATTCCTTCTCTTCACTCATCTTATCACCAGTAAACAAAATCAACCTTCAAACAACCTTTGCACACCTAAACATTTTTTTAATGTTTAAGATGATTAAATTCAAACATGTGCAGTATTTATATTTAAAACATAATGGCATATATAAAAAAAACCCAGACAGAATCAACTTAATTGGCCTGAGAAGCTTCACTCAAAACATGGATTGATCTTTATACTTACGCCAACCGCACAAAAAGACAATTTGATATTATTCACATATTACAATCATGGTTCCACTGTTTTTCCACATCCGAGCCAATAACAGAGCAATTACTCACAAGCTAGCTGGCAATAGCAATATAATTACTAATTCTTAATCACAGTGTCAGTTTAACATCATAGGAATTCTGCACAACTAATTATTAAAAACACAAAAAAGCCATCATAAGATCAAAAAAATGTCTTAAAATTTTTAAACTGTGATGATAGATTTAAGTGTAGTGGGAAAGATGCATATTATGAGGAACTGAATGATGGGGAAAATGTATTTATAAAATTGATTAAACTGATTGATGCTCATGAAGTAATTGAACTTTCCAGAAAATGTTTAATTTTAATGTAAATGTATTTAAAGGAAATCAATTATTTTCATGGGTTGTATTTAAAAATGACCCATTTATCCCCAAAATACATATATTGTAATTTTTCAAATGGGAAACATGTGTATGTACAGTATATATGTCTAAACACGTGTCAGGGTGTCAACCTATTTAAAAAGCACCCCTTTCTGCCCAACACTCAGCTGGCAATGAATTAATTATGTTTATTTTAGTCATCTGGGAAAAACTCGCTATATTTCAGCACCTATGATCATTCTTAAGCGCAATCTTGGGCTGAAAGGTGACCAAGAGGCTTGCAGGCCAGAGCAGGAAGGATCCTCTTTCTGTGCATTTCACTTTCACCCAGACAGCTTAAAGTTGTCTGTAAATGCTAATCGCGATGAACTGCCAAACCATGTGCAGAGCACCAGGCGTGTGCGTCCATCACAGGCCACGTGTACAGGTCCAAATTTCCCTTTTCTCACCTTGTGCAGCTTCTGCGCTGTGTGTGTAGCAGAGTGTGTAGCAGTGCCCCCCCCCACGTCGAACCTCCTTGACTCCTGCCTCAACAGATATCTACCCAAACATCATAGCTATGGGCTTTCCAGCAGAGCGACTCGAAGGCGTGTACAGAAACAATATAGACGATGTAGTACGGCGGGTTCTTCATTTTATGGCTGATTTTTAATTCACTTAATTCTGAGGATTTCCTCAGCTCAGAGCCTAACCCCGAACATTGATGAACAAGAAGCTTTACTTTCACATAGACCGAGAAATTAAAAGGGACATAGAACATGCCAAGCAGAACCTCGACATATTGATCAATGATCTTGATGTAAACGTGTTCAACTTCGAGAGGTTTGGCATGGAGCTTCCCAAACAACACAAGCTGAGTCCTCACTCCTTCATCCAAGTGTGACATGTGACATGGTCTTTTTACTTAGTTCAAGTTTAAAGTCTTTCTGCGGCTATCAGGCAGCTTGTTTCTGTCTGTGCTTCCCTTTTTTCTTCTCGTTCCTTGGCTCCTTTTAGCTGCGTTTTTCCCGCTTCAGCATCGGAGGAATATAGTCCTACCCAGGGAGCAGGAAGGGGGACAACTAATAGTTTATGCAAAGAAAAAAAAGTGGGTGCAGTCCAAAACCCAGCTACTGCATCCAGAAGGCCACTTGGGAGGCCACTGGCTGCAATCTAAAACCATCCTGGGAATTTCGAGATTTCATGAGTGCTTTTCTGGCATCTTCTTTGATTCTATCGATGACCAATTTATGTGAGCCATCACAGTTTCCACATCCACCTCATCACTCTCTTCCGAGTAGTCCGAAGACTCTGAATCATTTCCACCTGATTCCTTAAGCAGTTTCCTTTGGTGTCGTCGTAGTCGTCCATGATCAGTTTCATGATCTTGCTTTTGTTTCTCTCACATTTTTCTCATGTAGTCAGCTAGATTAGACTCATCATTTGTCTCCCAGTAGTTTGTGAATTGAGAAAGCCTGTTCGGCAATGTTCCCTCTAAGCTGCGCACTTGCGCCATCGCGCGCTGCTTGCACATACTCAGAAAATCTATGCAGCGCACAAAATAAAATTCAACAGAAACGTATTAATTTATATATAATTTTAGAACTGATATAATCTAGTTAATTAGACCAGTAATATTATTTTCTGTAACATTTCGCAAAGTAACTCAATGAGCGACAGGTGTCCAGCCAATAATACGATACAGTTCACTTACGCTACGCAGCCAATCAGCATTGACAGTGTTTGCGTATGTGCCCTGCCTTTACTCGCCGTGCAGGTTAGCTAAAGTACTGCTACAAAAACTGAGTGATTCAAAGGTCAAGGTTACTGTCACTGCTCTGGGAGCTGTTTTGGGTGAGCTGGCACAACTCTGCCTCACTTTACAAAGACGCAACCTGACTGTGATGGAAGGACACTGCTTTGCTAGAGCGAAAATTGAGAAGTTGCGTTCCCAATACTTGAGGGAGAAGGATGTACAGTGACCGTATCAAAGAGGCCATGGGGACCTCATCAGCTGATTGGCTAAATACTGGTGAGATTACTCTTTTCATTACCAAGCTCTGTGATCACATGGATGCTCGTTTTCCAGAGGATGATTTAAAGGAGTGGTCTGCATTTGACATTGAAGCACTGAGCTCAGACATCAGTTTTGACTATGGATCAGCAGACATTGCCATCACTGGCAAAGAAGTATGAGGCCATTCTCCACCACCCGCAGTCTACGAAGGACATTAACAGTCAATATTCTGAATTCAAGTACATAATGAAGCAAAACTTAAACAGGGGTCAATCAACACATTCTCAGATATGGTTGCTGCAACACTTAGATGTGAGGAGCTAAAGGAGATCTCACAGCTTGTGGATATTTGTGCTACATTTCAAGCTTCCAGTGCAGATTGTGAAAGAGGATTTAGTTTAATGAATCATATCAAAACAGCATCTAGAAATCGTCTTGAAGTGGCACATTTGGACCAGTTCATGCGCATAAAGTCAAAGCAAGCAGCAGAGGAAGTCATCGACTGTCACACCTGTGGGTTAGGTTGGCTTTTTTGTCCTTTCTCCATGCTGGTTTTGTGACTTCCTATTTTATTTTGAAACTAACTCTCCTCTCATTTCAGGGCACTTGCCCTTCCTTATCCTCCAATCGACTCCTGATTGTTTCTAGCTGCTCCCCATGACCCCCCATGTGCTTATAGTCTGTGTCTGTGGTAAAGGGACAGCACTCGACTGGTTTAGAACTCGACTCTACCGGCAGCTTATTCTGTAAAGCGCATAGAAACAATTTTGATTGTAACAGATGCTATATAAATAAAGATTGATTGAACACCTCACCAGGGACGCATCCAGGGAGGTGAGTAAAAATACATATATTTTAATTTGCAGCAAAAACTATGGCCTGGATAGTTACATTTTCACTATCTATTTTCAGTATCTGACTTCATTGAGGCCTCCTCAAATAGCATCCTGATATTACTCAACTGTAAATATACTAAGGGAGAAGTCAAGCACAAAGAGGGCTGTGCAACCATGGTTTAGTCTACAGAATATCCAGTTTTGCTTCTTTTGGCCCCAGATGCTTCTAAGATGAAACTTCAAATTCTATAACTTGTTAGTGCCTGAGAGATGTGCTGAGCCTCAGCTGTACACAGTGGCTAAGGGCAAAGGTCAGGGTGTTCACCTATTTTTTATCCCCATTTTTTCCCGACACTTTCAAATGAGCTACTGAAAGTATAGTATCTTTATCAATGGTGTCCCAGTAAACATCCTGCCAGATTTCAGCACCCTCAGAAGTTCCAAAGGCTAAAGGATGGCACAAATGTGAATGTGAGGCCTTCAGGTCAGCTAGGAATTTTTTTTTCTGATTTCTTCTCAATATATTTTATCTAGACAGATTAAAATGACAGGTTTATCATAAGGAGGTGCTGGACTATAATATACAGCTCTGGGCAGGCTTTGTGTTCCCAGGGAGAAAACTACTATCTATATATATATATATATATATATATATATATATACACACACACACACACGTAATACACATGGCAGCTGCTCCGTCTGTTGTCCAACCCACCAGTTTTTCCCGAGGCAGCTCCATCTCATTTCCACATCTTGACACCTCTTCATACAAATCCTGTCCTGTGGTTGTGCCGTGCACAGGACGTAACGCCAGAAACTCCTCTGTCACGTTGAGGCTGGAGTCCCCTCTAATGTCGCTGCTCTCATCCACAGCCAGGGAAGATGCCATGAAATCTTTCCCCTTTTTCTCCAGCTGCTCTTTTAGATTGAGGGACAACAATGGTGTTTCTGCTCAGGCTCCCGTTTCAAAAGAGTTGCCTTTTGTCTGGGCAAACTTGCTCACAAACTTTAAGCATGCAGTGTTTGATGAAATCCCCCTCTGGAAATGGCCGGGCTGATTGAGCGATCTCTTCTGCCAGAATCAAACTGGCCTTGACAGCAGCCTCGCTTTGAGATTTGGCTTTTCTGAACAGAGCCTGTCCAGATTTGAGGCCTGGTTTTAATTCCTCAACCTTCTGTAGCTTTTGTTCCATGTCCATATTCTTGTCTTTGTCCGCGTGTTTAGCTTCATGATGGCGTCTCAGATGATATTCTTTCATTACCGCCACCCTTTCTCCACTCAGAAGACACCCAGGTTTCCCAGCTGCCTCCGTGAACATGTACTCCCACTCCCACCTTGTTTGAACCCCCGGTTCTCAGTGTCCACCTTCCGTTTTGCCATTTTATGGGTATCTGAACGTTAACTTTTGCTGTTATGCTAATGACTACTGACAAATAATGAAATGAAGCCACCTCCCGCTCAGACTGTCACCGTTGCATTGTGGGAAATGTAGTATTGGCCTGTGTAAAACATCTGCGGCCTGCGGGCCGGTTCTAATAATAAATCAATATCATCCCGGGGGCCATAGAAAACCCTCGACCTTGACTCTGACATATGAGCTTTAAATGATTTCTTTTGACTCCCATTTATTTGGCTGTTTGGATATCATCTTTGCTAGTGTGTGTGTGCACGTGCACGCTCTATGGAACTGGCATAAAGGATGTTAAAATTAGTCTAAATTAGTCTAAATTAAATAAAAATTCATCCATTCATCATTCTAAACAGGTGGTGTTTGATTAGAAACTCTTTCTGAACTCTGGTGCTCTGAAACATCTCCGCTTCCATTTTCAGCTGTTTTTATTCTCAATAACATCAAATCATCCATCCATCCAAGTCGTGGTCCTGTTGGACCACCAAAGGACAAACACTTTCCATTTAGCACGGACAAAAAACCCAAATCCTGTTTAGCAATGAAGCTGTGGGGAGAGTTTGAGGAGCGTTTCTGAGGAACACGCTGCCATATTGGGTCCAAGCTGCTGGGGTTTTTGTTGTTTCCAGGTGAATCGGTGGGCAGCGGCGTTACCGCCTGTCTCTGCCCCCCCCCCCCCCCTCTCTCCCCGTGGTCGTGGTCACGCCGGGCATCTTTACTGGTCCCGTTTTAAACAGGTTCTGTTGGGAACAGGTGTTCTCCAGAACTGTATTCCAGGCTGCTGTGCTGAAGGGCTGTTTTCAGTAGCAATAGAGCCAGAGTGTGCCTGCTCCATATGAACCCCCCCAGGCCGTGCTTTCCTCCTGGCTGAGCCATAATCAGCTCTGGATGGACTGGTTCACGCTTGGGCTGAGTCAAGATTTGATAGCTTGACTGATTCTTACAGTTTTTGATCAAACCCTCATCTGCTGATTCCAGGAGATCTTTAAAGGATCTCAGAGCTTCAGATTCATGAAGCCTGCTCAGCCCCCGGCAGCGCTGATGAAACCATTTCATTCCTTCAAAAAAGCAGAACATGAAGCTCCAGAAAAGGTTTTTGGATCAAGTTTCCAACAGAACGAGGACAAGTGGGTAAAAGCGCCACTTTAAAGCCTCCAGGCCTCAGAAAACATCCACCTTTAGGATGCCTGACTTTAGAGGATCATCGGTTCGCTCCGAGCACAAGAACAAACATTTTTAACCTGACCTGAAATGATCAAAACCCTTCAGCGTAAAAAGATGGTGGAGAGAAAGCTGCTGGGAGGTTCTCAGAAGAGAAGTGGCATTAAAGCCAGCTGGAAGAGTCCAGCCTGCTTCCTGCTCCTCCAAACAGGCGTCTCCACACCAACACTGAGGAACACGGGCTTCTGTTCTTCCTTCTTCTCTTCTGACTATTGTGTGTTTGATGAATGCAGCATCCACTCACTGCCCCCCCCCCCCCCTCATTTACACTGCTCCTGGTTTCACAATGCTCCGCAGACAGATGCAACCAGAGACACTGATGCCATCAGACAATAAACCTGAGTGTTTTTGTGTCCGGTTATTAACATGTTCCATGCTTTTCCTTCTGCAACAGTTCATCACACCTGCTCAGTGAAACCTCGGTGTAAAGGAGGTGAAGCCGTGCCTCAGTGACTCTACTTTGGTGTTTTAGAAACTAACAGTTATTAGATGAATATACAGTGTGCACGTACGCGCACACGTGTGTATAAACACTTAATACACGCGTGTGCGTGGATGTAGACTTTTTAGTACTTTGGGTTCATAGACTTTTTAGTATTTTGCAGATTCGTGTCTGTATATAAACCAGATCCTCCTGTAATAAAGAACTAAAGGCTGACTGTTGTCACGTGACCTGTCTCCGTCTGTGTCCGATGATGGAACCTGCCTGGAACATCTGGTCCACAGAAAAAGCAAAACAGCTCACAGAACTGGTCCAGTTTAGACCCAAAAATGACAATAAATAATGAAAATGTGTGACGCAGTAGAAAAATGGACGAACTTTCTATTGGTCATTGACAGTTTCACTCATCAGAATTCATCAGAAATATTTAAACCAACAAACTACACACAGAACCGCAGAGTTTAGAGCTTGAAGGGAGCGACAGGTGAAGATTTAAAGCTCAACGCAGCTGAAGAAGTTCCAAAAAGGAGAAATATCATGTGATGCTTTACCGCCACCCGGTGGACACGCGTGGAACTGCAGACAATAGTTAAACGCGCTCCGACACATTCTGACCTCTGCTGCTCCTCCTGGACTCCAGGGCTGCAGAAATATGCTGCTTTTACAAGTCTTTCAAATCTGTCAAGCATCATAAATCTTATTTATTTAACTAGGTTGAATAATGGTGGAGAATAGTGTCCGAAAAGCGTCTTTATTTTAAAGTGAACAAGAACAGTTCGGTCCGCGTTCACAGAGAGGCGGAGAGACCTCGAGAGAGTCCAAAACAAGTCCGCTCGGAAAACTCTCAAAAATAGTCAAGCCACAGAAGTCAGGGTTTGGCGATGAGGACGAAAACCCTCCGCCGCTGGCAGACGGGAGTTCTGTCCTTAAATCTAACGGGAGATTGAAGAGAGACCGCAGGTGCGTGTGTCTGCGGGGCCACTGTGGCTGATGAGCGGCTCCTCCACGCCCCCTGCAGGTAGACACCCGCAACAACGGTCCCAGAAACTGGGAACCCAACAAACCAGTTTTTCAAAGTATTCCTTTCAGACAAAGCAGGAAGACTGAAGACCGACAAGGTGAGTAAACGAAGAGCATTATTGAAAATAATTGACAGTTGTGTTTGGAGATAAAATCAAGATTTGAATCAACTAGACTTCATATTTAGTTTTAGCACAAAACATCATTATACATTATAAATTAATAGTTCTTATTTAACTTTCTTATAGTCTGGCTTTAGTTATAGTTGAATAGTCTTTCTAAGTGAAGTTTTTTTTTTTTCTGCTCTTTGCTACTGATCCTAAAAGAACTTTAAACCCTCCCAAAATGCTTTTATGGTAGTAATATATACGCCATAAAGCTGTGATTAGGTTTTAAAAGTGAAAGTGAAATTATTCTCTTCAGACGAAGCAGGAAGAGCGACATTTTGTGACAGGTGAAAAGCTCATAAAGTTATTAGAGTTGTTCAACAGTCCAGGTTACAGCTGGATATTTTGGTATTATTTAAGACAATAAACTTAAACTTAAAAAATAATTAAATAAATCCACACAGGATCACAGGACACCAACAGGATTTTGGGTTCATGTTGCACGTTTTCTCACAGTGGTTTATTGTTCTATGTTGTGGAACCACTGTGAAAGAAATGCAGGAGTGGGTGTCATTTCTTTCATCTATTTTAAATAGAGCAGTGATCTTTGAGGACTTGGATTATAGAAATAATTGAAGAGGGGAACAAATGAGGGAAGTTAAAAAGTCCTGACTAGTATGTTTATGTAGCACCAGATAATTTAGTGGCTGAGCTGAAGACAGTCCTTTCACCATGTTGGCCTGTGGAAAACCAGTGTTGTCGGGCCGATGGACCAGCGTCCCCGTCGTTGCCGGACCACCGTTGGCCACCAGTTGGGTTTTGGGATCAAAGTGGGGGCGTTTCCTGTATCCGGTTCTCCTCACGGATCCATGACTACAACATGTTGCTGCAAGTGCAGAGATGTTTGCTCTGGAAAGAACTTTAGAGCACATTCAGTGCTGCAGGATGAGGGGCTGGAAAAGGTGCCAGTTCTTTTCTCACTGCAGGGAACAGTTAAAAAAAGCAGCTTAAACTCTGAAAACATGAAAATTATACAGAGACATCATTGATTTATTGATTCAGTTGTTATCCAGAATGGATTAGAAATGTTCCTGTTTGATAAAAATGCAGTGAATTGGGATTATTGAACTCCAACCTCTACAGATTATTTACCTTCATCACAGTCTCATCACTATTTCTGATGTTTCCTCAGGATGGACGAGGACAGAGCAGAGTCCACAGTGCCCAGCTGTGTGTCCCTGAAGAGTGACCGGTCCAAACTTGAACCTATCACCTTTGGTATTGGACCTCAAGGCACACCTTTAAAGTAAGGTTTTCTGAACCACATAACTCTGCCTTAGAACATTTCACAACCACACAAAACATCATTTTGTGGGTATTAGCCTCCACTATCGTGAAAAATGAAATTAATGAAACGGTGCACCAACATGTCAGGCGTTCGCTCCCATTAACTCCCATGTTAATTTTAGTGTGGTAAATCTTTTAAAACTGAAAATTGCTTCTGTTTTTAACTGGTCATTTCTCCTACATGGGTTAACATCATCTCACAAAAATTTCTAGGCATATATTTTAAAGTTTCCCAACAATATCCATCATTGCAGAGTGCTCCAGCTCTCCATTTAGATACGGATGGGTAAGACATGGCCGGTCTGTGCAGCTTGTTCTGCCACACTGTTCCACCACATGTCATGAAAATTCATTAAAAAGTCTATTTATAAGGCTCCTGGTTCTAATAAACCCATAGACAACAATATCAGTCATTTCTAAATGGTTGAAATAAGCTTTTGAATACGCGTGACCTCTGTGCTATTTAATGATCAGTTTCAGAGACCAGACTACTGTATTTGGAGCATAAATGGAGAACTTTTGTTCTATTCTATGAGTTTATGTTCCTGATTTGGCACTTTTATTTTTAACATAAATTCACAATGAAGAAAAGCCACTAAACACTTAGATCAAATACACTTTTCTCCAACTAAACGAGCTTGTTAGAACCTAAATAACTTTATATTTTTTGCTCAGTGTTCATTCAATCTTCAGCTGTCAGAGCAAACTGAAAGTAGAAGTGAACGCAGCCTTTCTTAGGCGTTGCTAACGCCCAGTAGACATGTATAACCACTATTCCCATTTTTGACAGCTATCAGAAACGGTCTGCTTCCATTGGAGATTCCTCCTGTCCCGAGGGTGAAAACAAACGGAGAACTGAACTGCAGACCGCCGACCTGAACAACAGCGTCTCACGTAAGCTCGTACATTTGTATTTATAAGATACTTTTGGGTCGGAATAAAGGAACAACTTGTGTATTTACAATGTGCAGGAGAAGATCCAGAGAGCACTTGTTTGGTTCCACTGGAACCCCTGGACCCTCTGAAGACCTTCCTAAATGCTTAGACAGTATTTAGCAACATTTAGTCATTTAGTTCTGGAAAGTGTTAAAGAGTTGAAGGCAGGTGACCTTTACAGGACAATGGGTCTGCTGAGTGTGATGTGTTTGGAGAAGGTTTGATGTGTTTTTCTAAATATCATCCAGCTTTTACCAGCTGTTTAGTCCAAACAAACTCTTGGAAGACATGGAAATGGTTGTTATAGACTAAATTAGATTGAAACCCAATGAAATAAAAGAATAGGTGTACATAAGAAGACATAACATTTCAAACTGACAGTGAGATGGGTCATTACCCGACTGTTGCTTCTATCATTCAAACATGACAGAATATTTTCCCGTTGAGGACATCTGTGTTACTGCTGTAGATGACAATTGTAAAAGGATTTAAAAGATTGTTTGTTTCAGAGGGTGGTGAACTGCAGGAGGTGATAGAAGGTCATAAGATCAGTCTGAAGAGAAGATGTGAACATGTGACTGAAGGAACTCATGAAGCAGGAAGTGGAACCCTGCTGAACAAGATCTACACTGAGCTCTACATCACTGAGGGACAAAGTGAGGAGGTGGACACACAACATGAGGTGAGACAGCTTGAGAGAACCTCCAAGAAGAACATCCAGGACACTCCAATCAAGTGCCAGGACATCTTCAAAGTCTTATCTGAGCAACAGAGACACATCAGAGTGGTTCTGACCAACGGTGTCGCCGGCGTCGGAAAAACCTTCTCAGTGCAGAAGTTCAGTCTGGACTGGGCAGAAGGTTTGGAGAACCAAGACATCAGTCTGGTGCTTCCGCTCTCATGGAGGGAGCTGAACTTGATCAGAGATGAGCAGCACAGTCTTCTCTCACTGCTTCATGTTTTCCATCCAACATTACAGAAGATCAGAGCAGAAGATCTGACTGTCTGGAAACTTCTGTTCATCTTTGATGGCCTGGATGAAAGCAGATTTTCACTGGGTTTTAACTACCATCAGGTCATCTCTGATGTCACACAAGTATCGTCCGTTGGCGTGCTCCTGGTGAACCTCATCCAGGGGAACCTGCTTCCCTCAGCTCTCATCTGGATCACCTCCAGACCTGCAGCAGCCTATCAGATTCCTCCCTCGTGTGTTGACAGGATCACAGAAGTACGAGGCTTCACTGACTCCCAGAAGGAGGAGTACTTCAGGAGGAGGTTCAGTGATGAAGATCTGTCCAAGAGAATCATCTCACACATCAAGGCCTCCAGGAGCCTCCACATCATGTGTCTGATCCCAGTGTTCTGCTGGATCACTGCTATAGTTCTGGAGGACATGATGACCAGAGACCAGAGAGAAGAGCTGCCCCAAACCCTGACTGACCTCTACTCACACTTCCTGAGGGTTCAGATAAAGAGGAAGAAGCAGAAGTATGGAGGAAAGCGGAGACCAGGGAAACTGACTAAGGCTGATAAAGAACTCCTTCTGAAGTTGGGTCGGCTGGCGTTTGAACATCTGGAGAAAGGAAACATCATGTTCTACTCAGAAGACCTGGAGCGATGTGGACTGGACGTCTCCGAGGTGTCGGTGTACTCAGGAGTTTGTACAGAGATCTTCAAGAGAGAGAGTGTGATCTTCCAGAAATCAGTCTACTGCTTTGTTCATCTGAGCGTTCAGGAGTTTCTGGCTGCCGTCTACATGTTCCACCGTCACACCAGGAAAGACACAGTGGTTATAAATAAGTTCCTAGAATATTCTGAACCAATCCGCATTTCCTGGTTTGCTGGGTTGTTTAATAACGATCCAGCCATATCTCTTGATGGCTTCCTCAGGAGAGCACTAATGAAATCTCTCAAAAGTGAAAATGGCCACCTGGACTTGTTTGTTCGCTTCCTTCATGGTCTCTCTCTGGAGTCCAATCAGAGGATCTTGGGTGGACTGTTGGATCAGACGGACAGCCACCCAGAAACCATCCAGAAGGTCCTCAACAACCTGAAGGGAGAGAACAGTGATAAAATCTCCCCAGACAGAAGCATCAACATCTTCCACTGTCTGATGGAGATGAAGGATCAGTCAGTCCATCAGGAGATCCAAGAGTTCCTGAAGTCAGGGGAGAAATCAGAGAGGAGACTGTCAGTGATCCACTGTTCAGCTCTGGCCTACCTGCTGCAGATGTCAGAGGAGGTTCTGGATGAGCTGAACCTGCTGCAGTACAACACCTCAGTGGAGGGACAACGTCGCCTGATTCCAGCTGTGAGGAACTGCAGGAAGGTCGAGTAAGTAAAGATTTCTGGGGCCGGACATCGGCGTTTAAATCAAGCGAGTAGATCATGTCAGGTAGCAATACCCCCTCCAGTGGTCATTCCTTCAATTATTTATCTCCATTGCAGCGTCCATAAATTTAAAAAACAACAATTCATCCAGAAATGTTCAACACTGGCTGGATATAAGTTCAAAGGTCAATCCAGACAAACCAACATAAGGCAGGAATAATAGGAGCCACAAGTTAACTGACTATCATGAAATTACTGTCTTGTAATTAAATAACTTTTGTTTGTTTGTATACATCGTATTCAACCGACAGAAAAACACATTTTAACTAATGACACGTGACTATTTTGCTTCATTTGTTCAACGTAAAAACAGCCGGCCTCGTTGGTTTAAATGGGTGTTTTAGGTCTTTGTGGCGGTTCCGTTTGGAGCCTTTATGTGACCCACAAAGTTGTTTGACCCTTTCCACACCCGTTAGGTGGCAACTTCATCACTAGCAACAAAAGGTGCAGTGAAAATGATTTGAAGGGAAACAGGCAGATAGAACAGAAGCTGAGGGCAATCGATGCAACCAGAGACTCTGATGTCATCGATCGGATCGCTGAATTAAGACTTGACGCACCATCGTACAAATTGGATGAAATGCAAAATATCCAAAGAGCCGATAGACAGATAAAAAGATGCACGTTTCTTTAAACCATTTGCTACAATCATTTTAAATATTGAGTAATTATGAGCTGTTCTAAAATAAGACAAATGTTGAGAATAATTCAGTTGCATTTCAGATCTGATGGTCGTTCAAACTGTTGCTCTACGGTGTTGAATTTAGCTTTTCCAGGAAATGAGCTACATTTGTGTTGAGGTCGATTCTCAGATAAGTTGATGAGAAATCCCAAAGTTTGACTCACTATTTTTGTTTCATACACAACAGACTGTATGATAGTGTTCTTTCAACGAGTCATTGGGAAGTTGTGGCCTCAGCAATGACGTCAAACCCTTCTCATCTACGGGAGCTGAGCTTAAGCTGGAACAAAAGCCTGACAGATGCCATAGTAAAGTTACTGTCTTCTGCAATGATGCATCCAAACTGCAGACTGGAGACGCTCAGGTCAGGAGGCCTCTGTTGGTCTTTTCTAAATTTCTTTACATTTTCTGCTTTTCTCTTCATTTTCAGATTTAGAAATGTGTTTTTATTTGCCCATTTATTCCTTTTCCAGGCTGTGGGACTGCTGTTTATCAGAGATCAGCTGTGGCTCTCTGGCCTCGGCGCTGAGGTCCAATCCCTCCCATCTGAGGGTTCTGGAGCTGAGCTACAACCAGCTGAAGGATCCAGCAGTGAAGCTGCTCTGTGGTTTTCTCCAGGATCCTCTCTGTGAGCTGGAGACTCTCAGGTCAGTCAGAGATAATCCAGTACTTTCCCAGGTGTAACTAGTTAGACAATAACTGTTTCCATGTTTGATCTTTGTTATAAACGTAGTGTTACAGTTCTCAGAAAAAAGACCACACAGGACAGATTTGCAGTATTAAATTGGTTGTGGAAATCTGTCCCATGTGAGGATGGTCATCAATGACTAGAAAGGAAGTATCAGTTGTAGATTTGTCTTGTTTTATTTTAGGCTGGCCACAAAACAGCCCAAACATTCAGACCAATTAAAAACGGTTCTTCCTGTCTTTTAAAGATCAGAAGGAAAACTAGCAAACCCAAAAAGAAAGCTGCTGCAGTGTGCCATGCCCCTTCTCTCCTGAGAAAAGCCATCCCAAAAAAGAGAAAAGCCCAAGTGTGAAGTGAGCACCCTGTTAAACCTTGGTACCGAAAGCCTGCAGTCATTCTCATCTTAGGTGGCTTCATTCCAGCCAGAAGCCCAAACCTGCCTCCCTCTTAAAGGGGCAGCAGGTCAGTCCAACCACAGAAACCTTCATGAAGATCTGAAGCTTTCAGCATCCACAATTGTTGCACCTCACTTCCATTGGAGTCCAAATCAGAAGTCAACAAGTTGATTCTACACCGATTCTACACAATGCAACCATTTTAAAAAGGTTTCCATCCATAAGTTTTCACACATTTTTAGATAAATCTGTTTGTTCATCGCCTCCTTCTTTTGTAATGGTCATTAAAGAAAATGACCGTATTTGAGTTTTTCTCCTCACAAATATGACTTTCTATGAACGATGCAATAAATGCAGCTTGCAATCTAAGACAATATGGAAGTATGTGTATATAATAGTAGTGGAAGTAGCTCATAAAATAATACATTTGCTCTTCTCATCGAATCTTTCTATGTTATTAAAGAAAAACCTGCTCTTAGTCAACAACATCTAAGACATCAACCAAAAATCCTAATTTTCTATAATATAAAACAGTAGAGAAGACTCTTTCTGCAGAGACACTGGTGGCAGGAATGCAGAAGTATCAGAATCAGAATCAGAATCAGAAGAAGGTTTATTGCCATTGTTCATGTAATACACAGTATTACACAAACTAGGAATTTGTCATGGTGTGCCGCTGCGACATTCAACATAACACTAGACATCAACACCACACTAGAATAAGATAAATAAAATAAAATAAGACTTATATACAGTATATACATAAATAGTGAGTGGTAAGAAATAGTGCAGGTCCATGAGGAGTAATGTATTGTTTATGAGTCCGGCTGGCTGCTGTACATGGTGCTTAAGTGATAAGTCACTTGGTGTTCAGCAGCCTGATGGCAGAGGGGAAGAAGCTGTTAGTGTAGCGGGAGGTTCTGGTCCGAATGGACCGTAGTCTCCTGCCTGAGGGGAGGGGGGGAAAACAGTCCGTGACCAGGGTGGGAAGGGTCGGCCGTGATCCGACCTGCACACCTCCGGGTCCTGGAGATATACAGGTCCTGGATGGATGGAAGCCTGCAGCCCATCACCTTCTCGGCAGCGCGCACGACGCGCTGCAGCCTCAGTCTGTCCCTGGCGGTGGCACCAGCAAACCACACGGTGATGGAGGAGGTGAGGATGGACTCGATGATGGCCGTATAAAACTGCGCCAACATCCTGGGAGGCAGTTTGAGCTTCCTCAGCTTCCGTAGGAAGAACATCCTTTGCTGGGCCTTCTTGATGAGGGAGCTGATGGTTGGCTCCCACTTAAGGTCCCGGGTGATGGTGGTGCCCAGGAAGCGGAAGGAGTCCGTGATGGTGATGGGGGAGTCCATAAGGGCAAGGGGGGGGCAAAGGGGCTGTAACTTTCCTGAAGTCCACAATCATCTCACCTGCTCAACTTGGAAGGTGGAGCAGAAACCACCAGCTGAGAAGGTCCTCAGCGAGAGGAAGTGGTGGAGAACCATGAAACTTGCTAAGCTCCACCTCAGCTCCAGAGACGGGCTGAGCTGGAGCTGTGGCACCAGGTATCGCCCAGAAGAGCCTCCAACAAACAAGCTCTTCTCTTGGGAGGAGAGGGCTTTGAATCTCAGCTCAGTGTGCTTGTCTCTAGTAGGTGGCAGCTGCACCTTTTCCTGAGGTCCTTGTTGATGCCCTGAGGGGAATTGATGCTCCTGCAATGTTTTCTGGCAGCATTGAGCTTGCAGTGGGGCAATCAAACACACTGTGGGGGGGGCTCTCTTTCCTTCTCTCATCTGGAGAACAAGTGACACCAGCTGCCAATCATTGTTGGAGAAATGTGCAGTCAGGGGAACTCTGCGTCCAGACTATAGCCACCCTTCCAGCATCCAGCAGTGTCTAAAACCTTTGATTTGGTTTCACCAGAGAGTGTAGGGATTGCAGGGTCGCTGCAGCATCGCCCACAAGCTGTCAGGAGTGGGTCGCTTTGTCCCAACTCCTGACAAGAGTTGAGTGCTATTGAGAAATGTGGTCTCACAAACTTGGAAGGTATTTTGACCTACACACACTTTACATACACTGTAGATCTTGTCCAACCGCCCTGAAAGAACCCAAAATAGGAACGTACGGCAGATAAGCTGGTGCAGGACCAGAGGTTTGTTGCTTGTAAGCTGTGTTTTGCTCTGGTACATGTTGATTTTTATTTGTCTTCTCTCAAAATAATTGTTATTTTAGTCTAAGTCGCTGCAGTTTATCAGAGACCAGCTGTGATTCTGTGGCCTCAGCTCTGAAGTCCAACCTCTCCCATCTGAGGGTTCTGGACCTGAGCTACAACATGTTCCAGGATTCAGGAGTGAAGCGGCTCTGTTCTGGACTGAAGAGTCCAAACTGTAAACTGGAGAGGCTCAGGTCAGTCTTCATTTTTCTACCTATATACCAGCTGCTAAGATGGTGAAGTGAGGCTGTTCTCAACACTGCTGTGATGCACCACATTAAAGAAATTCCTTGTAATATCGTGAATTCAGGTCTGACCCAACTAAGAACTAACGTAGGTTTAGTACTGACGCAGATAACATGCAGACCTGCACCGTATAACCTCATCCTGCATTTTTCAGATTAGAATACTGCAGCTTATCAAGGATCAGCTGTGGCTCTCTGGCCTCGGCGCTGAGGTCCAATCCCTCCCATCTCAGAGAACTGGACCTGAGTGACAACAAGCTGCAGGATTCAGGAGTGAAGCTGCTCTGTGGTTTTCTCCACTTTCCAAACTGCCGACTGGAAACTCTGAGGTAAACACCATTCTCAAAAATGTCCATTATTCCATCCGAGGGTCCTCACACTTTCTGAGTGTGTGTGTTGTGCCCAGTTCCTTCAGGAGGGAGGGCCACACGGGGACCACTTATTCATGATAAATTGATTTAAGGACAATGAAAGAGCCGACAGATGGTAACCAAAATTAGACAAAAGTAGGTGAGGGGTGCCTGGTAGACACCAGCCAACGAGGAGGGAGATGGTGAGGGAGACAGGAAGTCATCTAAGACAGGTTGTGCCTTTAAAGATGAGCCACAGGTGAGATGGATCTCCATGATGAGATGGGAGGGAAAGAGGTGGGAGAACCTGGGAAGAGTGAGGGCCATAACAATATATATTCTCCTCTGGAACAGTGCAAACCTGAGAGGTTGGAATTGTGGTAATTACATATTACTATCATTTTTTAACCTGTAACTAAATTAAATATTTACAGATCATGCCTTTGATTAACCTTTCAGATTAATACTGGTTTCACTTATAACCTTATAAAAGTTTCCCTTCTTTATTCAGATTAAGGCGCTGCAGTTTATCAGAGATCAGCTGTGGCTCTCTGGCCTCGGCGCTGAGGTCCAATCCCTCCCATCTCAGAGAACTGGACCTGAGTCAGAACAAGCTGCAGGATTCAGGAGTGAAGCTGCTGTCTGATCTCGTAGAGAATCCACACTATGGGCTGGAGACATTGAGTCATTTCTGGTTGTAGCCAGTCAACTCCCGCTCATCTGCTGCATCACTCACTGACCACTGGTGAAGAACATCTGTGGAAACATCTGCCGTCTACTCCCTCCATAGATGAAGAATTCAGTTTTTAAAAAGCGCTGGTGGACTTTCAGGAGATCAGTCGATGGTCGACAAAGCAGAAGCAGCTTCGCCTTCAAGTTAAATTAGTTCCTGGTATCACACAATGCATCTTTATAAAGTTCTAAATGGCTCCTCGGCCACTCTTAGAAGCATGAAAACAGTCTCAGTTAAAGGGGAGATTTTCCTGTTGATTGTTAGGGATCAGGCCCTGGGATTCTGCATAGCACCAAGTTTGACTACAACAGACATTACAAATAAAGATGATTTGATCTGATTTAAAAATAAAAGAACTGCGCCTGAAAATGAAGCAGAAGCAATAAAAACCCAACACCAGCGAAGCTTTCGAAGAATCTCAGATATTGATGAAAAATTCTGGAAATCATGATGGAGAGATATTTTTCTCATGGCTCAAATTCCACAGCTGTTAAGTGATTAAATGGATTTAATGGTGATATTCTGGAGTCCACAATTTCAGGTGAAGTTTACACTGGGGAACAATTTGAAAATATCCTGTTGAAATTATTCTAAATTATTCTGATTAAAAATAAAATTGGCACGCTGATTCCAAAATTACAAGTCATTTTCCCCCCAGCCCGTCAAGTTTTGAAAGCTTCTCCTCCAGATCAGCAAATTTCCCCTAATGAGCTGGAGTCAGACTGGCCAGCTGATGACAACTGGATCAGCTCCGTTGGTGCCGGTCACCATTAAGAGCTGTGTGCAGCCCCCCAAAAGGTCAGAACTGTCAATATCCTATAGGGACACTTTGAACCAGAGGGGATCCTATAGATCAAAAAGTTGACCCAGTTTGATTCCGCACCCAAAAACGAACATCTGTCAGACGAACTCCAGTTGTTTCCCAGTATTTCAGTTAAAACGTGGACCAAATTGTTCTGAAGAGAGGCGCCTGTGCTGGATATGACGCGATCCAACCACAAACACGTGACGTGTAGAGGAAGAAGAAGCGAAAGTGAAAGTTCTCAACTTCGGGCTCCATCTTGAGTGACCCGAGCCCTGATGGAAAACCTCTAATATTCAGGTAGCATTTGGTTTCTTTCACTGCTGTCGTCTCGAATCAATGTTCCGCCTGCGAGATGCGGCTTAATAAACTGCGTGTTCGCAATGAGCGTGCGCGTGTTTCGGACGCACATTGCGGCTGGTCGACGGGAATGTTGTGACGGTTGATCAAACTTTGTAGCGTGTTTCCTCTAACTACTGCGTTTTTCCGCTAACCCTGAGCCAACATTTTAGAGGTTGAGGAAGCACATTTTAATACTCACAATAAGTCGACAATATTATTTGCAGTTAGTGGAAAAAATCCACGGAAAGAGGGACACAAACGCGACAGTTTTAGCCTCCTCTCTTTGTCCCTCCACCAGGGGACAATCAATCCTTTATTTAAAAAAGGAGAGTATGGAAAGAGGGAGAGATCAAGGCATTCCATTTTATTGTTTAACCAACTGGTTCTTTGTGGAATATGAATTTGTTATAATGGATTTATGAAATGTGTTTCTGTTTTGAATGAAGCAGTCAAGAAACGAAAGGAAACCTAAACCCATGGTGTTTTGATATTTTTGGTCCTGTACATGTGGTCAGATCAGATCAGTCTGAGCAGAATTGGGTGTTTTTTGCCCTTTGCTGTGTGTCATCTATTCTATTCAGCATGTTGGGTGTGCTTGCACTTCTGTTGGGTCCGTGGCAAACTTGATCATCACTTCTGAGATATTGACACACCTTTTTCCTGAGGCTGGCTCCAATGCTGCCAACACACCTGGGCCATGGATTATGGTGGGACTTCTGTGATGAGTGGGGGGTCAGAGGTGGTGGACAAGCTCTGCTCCAAAACAAGCTTGCTAGATATGTTTTGGGATCTCCTCCGCCACAACCAGCAGCTGCAACTAGTAGCTGTGCACGCCATGCAGAGTTTTTGACCCTATAGGTCAGGCTACAAAATGTTTTTTTCCAGCACCATCATGTGTTCGTGAGAAACATGATGCCACCTGATCAAAAAAGCTGCTTTTAATCTGACAGACGAGCCATGATGAGATGTCAAGGTGCGTTGTTGAAAATGAAGATCCTCTTCTTGGAATCCTGTCTGAGATGACAGAAGATGATGCTGCATTTGACCCACTTTGATGATGTGATGACGTATTTCTGTTTAGTTTTGAATGCATTCTCATCTTATTTGTGTGAATTAATGTTGAGAACTGACATCCTTGAAAGAATTTAGGTTTTCTTGTAAACCATAACTTTTAAGATGTCCCAAAACTTTTCCAATATATATGGTGGCCTGTATGAATGGTACAGGGTTACATCATATAATAGATTTGGATGTGAATGAGCCGACAATTACGTCATTGGACAGACCTCTGCTTGTACTTCATGCTGAGAATCATGTTCTTAATCTTCTTTTCTGTGTCAGCAGACCTGGTCCTGCTTAAAACCGTTTGGACTCACATTTAAAAATGAGCGAATGTTGATGGAAGAGGAAGAGAGAGCAGAGTCCACAGTGTCCAGCTGTGTGTCCATGAAGAGTGACTGGTCCAAAGACCTCCCTTTAAACTTCAGTATTGGACCTCAAGGCTCACCTTTAAAGTAAGGTTTTCTGAACCATAACTCTGCCTTAGAACATTTCACAACCATACAAAACATCATTTTGTGGGTATTAGCCTCCACTATCGTGAAAAATGAAATTCATCAGGTCCTTAAAATGAAACGGGGCACAGTCCTTTCACCATGTTGGCCTGTGGAAAACCAGTGTTGTGGGCCCGATGGACCAGCGTCCCCGTCGTTGCCGGACCACCGTTGGCCACCAGTTGGGTTTTGGGATCAAAGTGGGGGCGTTTCCTGTATCCGGTTCTCCTCACGGATCCATGACTACAACATGTTGCTGCAAGTGCAGAGACGTTTGCTCTGGAAAGAACTTTAGAGCACATTCAGTGCTGCAGGATGAGGGGCTGGAAAAGGTGCCAGTTCTTTTCTCACTGCAGGGAACAGTTAAAAAAAAGCAGCTTAAACTCTGAAAACATGAAATTATACAGAGACATCATTGATTTAGTGATTCAGTTGTTATCCAGAATGGATTAGAAATGGTCCTGTTTGATAAAAATGCAGTAAATTGGGATTATTTAACTACAACCTCTCCAGATTATTTACCTTCATCACAGTCTCATCACTATTTCTGATGTTTCCTCAGGATGGACGAGGACAGAGCAGAGTCCACAGTGCCCAGCTGGGTGTCCCTGAAGAGTGACCACTCAAAATATAAAGGAATAGACTTCAGAAGTTCAGAGGAAATGTAAGAAAACTAAAGCGTGATGATGTGTTTGTGTGCCAGCTGTTAGTCACATTAACAGCAGCAGGTTGTGAGTTTATCATTGGAGATGTTTAACACTTAAACCTCAGACAGTCATATAGTTACAGACTTAATGTGAATATTGTTGATTAGAAACAAGAATCAGGTTTAAACTGAAAGATGAATTCAGACATAAATGCTGGAACAATATTGAGTCTTGATCAGGTTCTTTCATCCTATAAATCAAAGGACTAATAGAGATGTGTTTCATAGTGAGAGTGGGGAGCACATCCTATCAAACTGGGACCAGTCAGCTCCACCAGGAGAGTCCTCTTGTTCACAACCTGTTATGATTGTTATGATTCCAGTGGCTAACGGTATGTTTTTATGGTCAAGTATATGTGAGACTAATATTTATGGTGGAAATCACAATATGCCAGGAATTGTTGCGCTTGGCGGAGGTCTGCGCTCTCCGAGTGCTTTCTAGTTGTTGTTGTTGTTGTTGTTGTTATTGTCTTTATCTTTCTTTCTTTTTCATTTATTTTCTTGATTATCTTGTTGTATTGCAGTTTTTGTGAGTAGAGGCCTCGAACAGGCCCTTACGGGTCTCTTGCCTCAACTCTGCACCTCTTTTTATTGTTTTGTATGAAAATGAAAACATATTTTACTTGTCATTTTATTCTATTTTTATGGTGATTTTTATATGCATGTGTGCTAAATAAATAATTCAAACTCAAATGCAGCAATCATGAGACTTAGTAACACAGTTGTTATAGACTTTTTTTTTTGTCTTTTTTTTGCATCCCTAGGTATGTGTTCATAATAGTATGGCCCTCGGAGGACTTTATAAAAATTAAAATGGCCCTCGATATGAAAAGGGTTCCCCACCCCTGCTCTACGGTGTTGAATTTAGCTTTTCCAGGAAATGAGCTACATTTGTGTTGAGGTAGATTCTCAGATAAGTTGATGAGAAATCCCAAAGTTTGACTCACTATTTTTGTTTCATACACAACAGACTGTCTGGTAGTTTTCTTTCAAAGAGTCATTGGGAAGTTGTGGCCTCAGCAATGACGTCAAACCCTTCTCATCTACGGGAGCTGAGCTTAAGCAACAACCAAAGCCTGACAGATGATGCA
>NC_042305.1:1238514-1294675 GCF_901000725.2 Takifugu rubripes
TGCAGGCGGTGTGAGGAGGTGTATGGAGATGTGCAGGAGGTGTGAGTGAGGAGGTGTGCAGGAGGTGTGAGGAGGTGTAAGGAGGTTTGCAAGAGGTGTGAGGAGGTGTGAGGAGGTGTGAGGAGGTGTGAGGAGATGTGCAGGAGGTGTGAGGAGGTGTGCAGGAGGTGGAGGAGGTGTGAGGAGGTGTAAGGAGGTTTGCAAGAGGTGTGAGGAGATGTGCAGGAGGTGTGAGGAGGTGTGAGCTGCTAAGTTGTCCAGAAAGTGCGGGGCTGTGACGGCGGCGGCGGCGGAGGAGGAGGAGGAGGAGCAGGAGGAGGAGGAGGTGTAACCCCAGCAGAGCCTGTCCTCCTGAGGGGAGCCGCTGCTGACGTCTGATCGTCACACAAAACACATATAAAACACCTCCTGGGAAACAACGTGTCACACGCACGACGCACGGGCGCGTGTTGGTGAAACACACCTGAACCTGGAGAACA
Organism: Takifugu rubripes; assembly: GCF_901000725.2. Classification (NCBI taxonomy): domain Eukaryota; kingdom Metazoa; phylum Chordata; class Actinopteri; order Tetraodontiformes; family Tetraodontidae; genus Takifugu; species Takifugu rubripes. Next base: position 1,238,994 of record NC_042305.1, read on the forward strand.
TAAATTCCACCTGTGGCAGCAGCAGGAGCACACATGGAGCATCACGTCTCCATCGCGCTTCATGAACATTATTCGACTTTTTCCAGCGGGATTCCTCGGAAGATCCGCCCGGCGTGTATGAGAGCAGCAGCGCCGCCTGCTGGTCAAGATCGTGTATGACTGATCGGTCCAACATATCGGGATAGAAGATAAGTTTAGATAAAATATCTGATTTGCAGCGTCAGGCCTGGTCGAGACCCGCCCTCTGGCTCTTACGTTCACGTTCAAGTCTGTGTTTGCGTTTGTTAATGTGCGTGTTCAACACGGTTTCTTCATCAAGCGCGCACGTGAGATAAGATAAGATAAGATAAAACTTTATTGATCCCGCATCGGGGAGATTCACGCATGTACGCGGGATGAAAACATCTCAACGTTTCCCAGTAAAATGTAGTAAATATTGTAAATATTGGTGTCAGGAAAACAGGGCAGCTGATGCCGAACCACGTGACCAGGCCCAGCAGGAGCATCAACCGACCGAACCTCCTGAGCAGCAGGTGGACTGTCAAGTTTGGGTCAGCACCCTTCTGGGGGGAGTTTGGGTCAGCACCCTTCTGGAGGGAGTTTGGGTCAGCACCCTTCTGGGGGGAGTGTGGGTCAGCACCCTTCCGGGGGGAGTGTGGGTCAGCACCCTTCTGGGGGGAGTGTGGGTCAGCACCCTTCTCCCCTGGACAGGTAGATCAACGCATCCACCTCTCTGTTCTGACTGACACCCGCGTGGAAAGAACGGAACACAACCGGAACTGGAAGAGACTATTGAAGGAAAGGAAAGGAAAGGAAAGGAAAGGAAAGGAAAGGAAAGGAAAGGAAAGGAAAGGAAAGGAAAGGAAAGCAAAATGAAGGGAAGGGAAGGGAAGGAAACCTGCTATTCTCCCCCCCCTCTACCCCCCCTCCCCCGAGCTGAGAGCGTTTCTCCTTTGAGAGTCTTTCAACCCTTTGAGCTGGTTAAGCTGGTTTCTTGGTATTAACTTGTTGGTATAGTTTAATTGTCACAGCCCCATTCCCCCAGTTCCCTCCTGTCCCGGTACCTTTCCACTGCCCTGCTCACACCACACCCTCTGATCACACACCTGCCCTCAGTCGCTGATCACACACCTGCCCTCAGTCACTGATCACACACCTGCCCTCAGTCGCTGATCACACACCTGCCCTCAGTCGCTGATCACACACCTGCCCTCAGTCGCTGATCACACACCTGCCCTCAGTCGCTGATCACACACCTGCCCTCACTCATCAATCAGCTCACCTACCAGTGTGTATATTCTCCAGCCTCACACTCACTCAGTGCCAGATTGTTCTTCTGCTTTCATGCGAGACTTTCCAGCGTTGCCGACCCTGCCTGTCTTCGTTCTGCCTGCCTTGCCTTGCCTTGCCTGTTCCCCGGACAACCTACCTGCTTTCTGCCCCTGACTACGACTTCTGCCTCAGCGTCTCTGGTTCCTGTCTGCTCACCTGGTTTAGACTTCTCCGCCCAGCCCCGACTTCGCTGCTGCTCGTCCCACTCCCCGAGCCTGCAACTCCTAGACTTTGTGTGGGCCCAGAGCCGGAGGAACGGACTATTTCCTGTGTTTCCTTGTCTGCCTGAGTTCCTGTTTGCCCGTGGGTTAATAAAAGGCATTACAACGGTCCAGCTTTCCAGAGTGCTGCATTTGGGTCCAAACTGCACCCGTCACACTCCCTGCCCCTGCTCCACGCTACCTGCCCCTGCTCCACGCTACCTGCCCCTGCTCCACTCCCCCTGCCCCTGCTCCACTCTCCCTGCCCCTGCGCCACTCTCCCTGCCCCTGCTCCACTCCACCTGGTGGTTGGTGGTGGGAGCGTTGATCTCTCCCAGTTAACGTGGAGACATGGCGTTAAGGTGGGGGCCAGGTCTCTGTACACCGTGGAGGAGGTGGCCCTGGCTGTGGGGGGGGCGATCGGACATGGGGCCGTGGTGTTGTTCGTGGAGAAGGTGGAGCAGGTGAACCGGCTGGTGGAGGCCGGTATCAGTGTGGTGGGGAGGTTCGGGGCGACGGCCTCGGTGGGGGGAGCACAGGTGGGGGTGAACAGGTGAGGGTGAACAGGTGGGGGAGAAAGGGGAAGTCAGTGTACAGGATGGTGAGACTGGTGGGAGAGACAGGTGGAGCGTGTGTACGGGGGGGGGACAGATAGGTGAGACGGGTGGTGCCATTGAGCAGGGGGAAGCTGGGCTTCAGGTAGGAGAGGGAGGAGAAGAAGAGGAGCTGGGCTTCAGGAAGGTGAGGGAGGAGGAGAAGAAGAGGAGCTGGGCTTCAGGTAGGTGAGGGAGGAGGAAGAAGAGGAGCTGGGCTTCAGGTAGGTGAGGGAGGAGAAGAAGAGGAGCTGGGCTTCAGGCAGGTGAGGTCAGTACTATACTGTACTGTACACCACAGGCTACTTCTGTAACACACAGGCCGTAGGCTATGACCAGGTCCAGGGGACCCACCTACAGACAGGTCGTAGGTTATGACCAGGTCCAGGGGACCCACCTACAGACAGGCCATGGGTTATGACCAGGTCCAGGGCGCCCTCTGTTGTGGGTCGGCTGCGTGACATGTTGTTTAAAATCCAAACTGTGAAGGAGGTTTAAACATTCTCTGGACACTGGGTCCGAGGCGTTGTTGATGTGTAGATTAAAATCACCAGTTATTAAAATCCTGTTGTGTTTAGCATAAATGATTGATAAAAATTCTGAGAATTGGCTGATAAAAGAGGTGGAGTATTGGGGTGGTCTGTAAACTGTTATGCCTAAAATAGGAGGGCTGCTAAAAACAAACGCATGATGCTCAAATGATGGAAACGTATTAAAAGAGACCTCGCGTGAAGACATTTGGGTCCTTGTTATTGAAGCGGTTCCACCTCCTTTCCTGCCCCCCCCCCCCCCGTAGAAAATAAAAAGATAAAACCTGGGGGGCAAGCCTCTGTGAGAACAGCAGGTGCATCAGTGCCACGTCTCAGTGAGGAGAATACCATCGAGGTTTCTGTCTAAAATTAAGTCGTTTACTATAAAAGATGTGTTTAAAAGAGAGCGCACGTTCAGCACGGCATCTTTATGTCCGTGCTGAACGTGCGCTCATCCTGTCTTTTTATGGGAACAATAAAAGCACTGTTGCATCTGGGAACAGTCCTGGGATTCTGTCCGTATGAAATGATGGTGTCAATGGAGTGAATGACCTGAGATGTTGATGGCAGACATGGGAGTAGTGGTGGAGGGGCATGTATGGTGCAGCGTGGGGGGGGGGAGCGTAGATGTGAGTGTGAGTGGGGGGCAGAGTGGTGGTGTGCATGTGCTTTAACCAATAGTCAGGAGGTGGATGTAGTGCAGGAACGGACAGTCAGGTCAGTGTTCACAGATAGAAGCCGGGACCCCTCATGGTTTGGGTGGAGGCCGTCCCGTTTAAAAAGATGGGGTCTATTTAAAAAGGCAGCAAACTTGTCAACGAAGGGACTATTGTTGCCCAAGCAGCACCCCTTCAGCCACAGGGGCGGCTGGTGATGACGTCACCGTAGCGAGGTGGGGGAAGCGGGCCCGAGATAATGAGCCGCTTCCCCGTGTCCAGCAGACGGTCCACCAGGGAGATGAAGTCCTGCTTCAGAACCTCCGACTGCTGGAATTTGAGGTCGTTGATGCCGGCCTCCAGGACCAGCGTGGAGGCCGAGGGGTGCTGTGCACTCAGCTGCAGGGCCGAGGATGTAACCTCCGCAACACGGGGGGCACCGGGGTGACAGAAGGTCCGGCCGTCGTGCACCGCCACGTGCCTGACCACCTAAAGTGATGGCCGCCTATGTCTCAGAAAGGAGTTGACTAGAGGAGTGTGGGTCTCCTTTTGTCCTACAATATTGCACTGGTGCTGAGTGACATGCAGCAGTAGAGTATTTTAGTTTCTCACACATACTGGAGGCCAGATGCACCGCAGGTGATCAAATACACACCATTACTAATGTGGGGCCACCCCGTAGTTTCTCCCTCAAAAACCTTATTGACCTGGCTCCGTATCCACTCTGTCTGCAGAAATCCCTGCAGCTTCTGGGCCTTGCAGCACAGAGAGGCTTGACCAACAGGTCTTTAACATTTGATATTTTTCTGTAGGCCGCAATGATTCGACAGTCAGAGAAGCTGGAGTGGATGCTCAAGGCTTTTAGACCCTTTAATAATGTCGCTGGACGGAAGTATGTGGTCACCAGGGGAATCATGGAGGAGAAACAGATAGTCCCGGTCTCAAGGAGCTCCTTAAGGGCCTTTCTTCAGAAGGAGCATGAGTCTCCTCTAGTGGAGAGGGCCCAGAAAAATGTCCTGGTGGCCTCCATGAAGTCTCCCTGGTGAATGCAGATTCTGTGAAATCTTGATAACTGTGACTTCAGCAGACCTTTAAAAATATGTTTGGGGGGGGGTTAGGGCTAGGGGAATGAGAGCTGTACTCCCAGTCTCTCACTACACAGACGGTGGTCTGTGTAGCTTTGTATGAGAGATGAGGCGAGGCACCAAGGCCATAATCAGCTCTGGATGGACTGGTTCACACTTGGACTGAGTCAAGATTTGATAGCTTGACTGATTCTTCCAGTTTTGGATCAAACCCCCATCTGCTGATTCCAGGAGAAAAAAAGCGCCACTTTAAAGCCTCCAGGCCTCAGGAAACATCCACCTTTAGGATGCCTGACTTTAGAGGATCGTCGGTTCGCTCCGAGCACAAGAACAAACATGTTTAACCTCAGTCCAAGAACATCTGACCTGAAATGATCAAAAGCTTCAGCGTAAAAGATGGTGGAGAGAAAGCTGCTGGAGGTTCTCAGAAGAGAAGTGGCATTAAAGCCAGCTGGAAGAGTCCAGCCTGCTTCCTGCTCCTCCAAACAGGCGTCTCCACACCAACACTGAGGAACACGGGCTTCTGTTCTTCCTTCTTCTCTTCTGACTATTGTGTGTTTGATGAATGCAGCATCCACTCACTGCCCCCCCCCCCCCCCCCCCCCCCCCCCCCCCCCCCCCCCCCCCCCCCCCCCCCCCCCCCTCATTACACTGCTCCTGGTTTCACAATGCTCCTCAGACAGATGCAACCAGAGACACTGATGCCGTCAGACAATAAACCTGAGTGTTGTTGTGTCCGGTTATTAACATGTTCCATGCTTTTCCTCCTGCAACAGTTCATCACACCTGCTCAGTGAAACCTCGGTGTAAAGGAGGTGAAGCCGTGCCTCAGTGACTCTACTTTGGTGTTTTAGAAACTAACAGTTATTAGATGAATATACAGTGTGCACGTACGCGCACACGTGTGTATAAACACTTAATACACGCGTGTGTGTGGATGTAGACTTTTTAGTACTTTGGGTTCATAGACTTTTTAGTATTAAGTGATGACAATGAAATGAAGAAGAAATGACAATAAATAATGAAAATGTGTGACGCAGTAGAACAATGGACAAACTTTCTATTGGTCATTGACAGTTTCACTCATTTTCATCAGAATTCATCAAAAATATTTAAACAAACTACACACAGAACCGCAAAGTTTAGAGCTTAAAGGGAGCGACAGGTGAAGATTTAAAGCTCAACGCAGCTGAAGAAGTTCCACAAAGGAGAAATATCATGTGGTGCTTTACCACCCCCCGGTGGACACGCGTGGAACTGCAGACAATAGTTAAACGCGCTCCGACACATTCTGACCTCTGCTGCTCCTCCTGGACTCCAGGGCTGCAGAAATATGCTGCTTTTACAAGTCTTTAAAATCTCTGAAGCATCATAAATCTTATTTATTTATTTAACTAAGTTAGTCAGTTTTAATTTAAATGCAAAAACATATTTAGGGCATTAAAATAGCAAAACAACTTTTAATCTTGAACCCTCCCAGAATGCTTTTATAGTAGTGGAATATTAATCAACAGCCATAAAGTTGTTCATTAACAGAGGAAAAAGGAAAGCGTAAAAGTTTTCCGTTCAGACTAAGCAGGAAGACTGAAGACCGACAAGGTGAGTGGAAACGAAGAGCATTATTGAAAAGAATTGTCAGTTGTGATTGGAGATAAAATCAAGATTTGATTAAACAAGACTTCATTTAGTTTTAGCACAAAACATCATTATACATTATAAATGAAGAGGTCTTATTTAACTTTCTTATAGTCTGGCTTTAGTTATAGTTGAATAGTCTTTCTAAGTGAAGTTTAGTTTATTTTTCTGCTCTTTGCTACTGATCCTAAAAGAACTTTAAACCCTCCCAGAATGCTTTAATGGTAGTAATATATACGCCATAAAGCTGTGATTAGGTTTTGAGAGTGAAAATATTCTGTTCAGACGAAGCAGGAAGAACGACAAGGTGAGTGTAAAGTGAGTATTATGCTGTTAACGTTGTTAGAGAGTCTTAACAGGTATTAACAACATTTTAAAACTTTTTTGTGACAGGTGAAAAGCTCTTAGAGTTATTAGAGCTGTTCAACAGTCCAGGTCACAGCTGGATATTTTGGTATTACCTGTCAAACAACATCTAATCGTGGGCAAGTTAGCATCTCTCAGCCGGACCAATTTAAGACAATAAACTAAATAACTAAATCCACACAGGATCACAGGACACCAACAGGATTTTGGGTTCATGCTGCACGTTTTCTCCCAGTGGTTTATTGTTCTATGTTGTGGAACCACTGTGAAAGAAATGCAGGAGTGGGTGTCATTTCTTTCATCTATTTTAAATAGAGCAGTGATCTTTGAGGACTTGGATCATAGAAATAATTGAAGAGGGGAACAAATGAGGGAAGTTAAAAAGTCCTGACTAGCATGTTTATGTAGCACCAGATAATTTAGTGGCTGAGCTGAAGACAGTCCTTTCACCATGTTGGCCTGTGGAAAACCAGTGTTGTCGGCCCGATGGACCAGCGTCCCCGTCGTTGCCGGACCACCGTTGGCCACCAGTTGGGTTTTGGGATCAAAGTGGGGGCGTTTCCTGTATCCGGTTCTCCTCACGGATCCATGACTACAACATGTTGCTGCAAGTGCAGAGACGTTTGCTCTGGAAAGAACTTTAGAGCACATTCAGTGCTGCAGGATGAGGGGCTGGAAAAGGTGCCAGTTCTTTTCTCACTGCAGGGAACAGTTAAAAAAAGCAGCTTAAACTCTGAAAACATGAAAATTATACAGAGACATCATTGATTTATTGATTCAGTTGTAATTCAGAATGGATTAGAAATGTTCCTGTTTGATAAAAATGCAGTGAATTGGGATTATTGAACTACAACCTCTACAGATTATTTACCTTCATCACAGTCTCATCACTATTTCTGATGTTTCCTCAGGATGGACGAGGACAGAGCAGAGTCCACAGTGCCCAGCTGTGTGTCCCTGAAGAGTGACCGGTCCAAACGTGAAATAATAACCTTCAGAAGTTCAGAGGAAATGTAAGAAAACTAAAGCGTGATGATGTGTTTGTGTGGCACCCTTTAAACTTTGGTATTGGACCTCAAGGCTCACCTTTAAAGTAAGGTTTTCTGAACCACATAACTCTGCCTTAGAACATTTCACAACCATACAAAACATCATTTTGTGGGTATTAGCCTCCACTATCGTGAAAAATGAAATTCATCAGGTCCTTAAAATGAAACGGTGCACCAACATGTCAGGCGTTCGCTCCCATTAACTCCCATGTTAATTTTAGTGTGGTAAATCTTTTAAAACTGAAAATTGCTTCTGTTTTTAACTGGTCATTTCTCCTACATGGGTTAACATCATCTCACAAAAATTCCTAGGCATATATTTTAAAGTTTCCCAACAATATCCATCATTGCAGAGTGCTCCAGCTCTCCATTTAGATAGGGATGGGTAAGACATGGCAGGTCTGTGCAGCTTGTTCTGCCACACTGTTCCACCACATGTCATGAAAATTCATTAAAAAGTCTATTTATGAGGCTCCTGGTTCTAATAAACCCATAGACAACAATATCAGTCATTTCTAAATGGTTGAAATAAGCTTTTGAATACGCGTGACCTCTGTGCTATTTAATGATCAGTTTCAGAGACCAGACTACTGTATTTGGAGCATAAATGGAGAACTTTTGTTCTATTCTATGAGTTTATATTCCTGATTTGGCACTTTTATTTTTAACATAAATTCACAATGAAGAAAAGCCACTAAACACTTAGATCAAATACACTTTTCTCCAACTAAACAAGCTTGTTAGAACCTAAATAACTATATTTTTTGCTCAGTGTTCATTCAATCTTCAACTGTCAGAGCAAACTGAAAGTAGAAGTGAACGCAGCCTTTCTTAGGCGTTGCTAACGCCCAGTAGACATGTATAACCACTATTCCCATTTTTGACAGCTATCAGAAACGGTCTGCTTCCATTGGAGATTCCTCCTGTCCCGAGGGTGAAAAGAAACGGAGAACTGAACTGCAGACCGCCGACCTGAACAACAGCATCTCACGTAAGCTCCTACATTTGTATTTATAAGATACTTTTGGGTCGGAATAAAGGAACAACTTGTGTATTTACAATGTGCAAGAGAAGATCCAGAGAGCACTTGTTTGGTTCCACTGGAACCAAACCCTCTTAAGACCTTCCTAAATGCTTAGACAGTATTTAGCAACATTTAGTCATTTAGCTCTGGAAAGTGTTAAAGAGTTGAAGGCAGGTGACCTTTACAGGACAATGGGTCTGCTGAGTATGATGTGTTTGGAGAAGGTTTGATGTGTTTTTCTAAATATCATCCAGCTTTTACCAGCTGTTTAGTCCAAGCAAACTCTTGGAAGACATGGAAATGGTTGTTATAGACTAAATTACATTGAAACCCAATGAAATAAAAGAATAGGTGTACATAAGAAGACATAACATTTCAAACTGACAGTGAGATGGGTCATGACCCGACTGTTGCTTCTATCATTCAAACATGACAGAATATTTTCCAGTTGAGGACATCTGTGTTACTGCTGTAGATGACAATTGTAAAGGATTTAAAAGATTGTTTGTTTCAGAGGGTGGTGAACTGCAAGAGGTGATAGAAGAACATAAGATGAGTCTGAAGAGAAGATGTGAACATGTGACTGAAGGAACTCATGAAGCAGGAAGTGGAACCCTGCTGAACAAGATCTACACTGAGCTCTACATCACTGAGGGACAAAGTGAGGAGGTGGACACACAACATGAGGTGAGACAGCTTGAGAGAACCTCCAAGAAGAACATCCAGGACACTCCAATCAAGTGCCAGGACATCTTCAAAGTCTTATCTGAGCAACAGAGACACATCAGAGTGGTTCTGACCAACGGTGTCGCCGGCGTTGGAAAAACCTTCTCAGTGCAGAAGTTCAGTCTGGACTGGGCAGAAGGTTTGGAGAACCAAGACATCAGTCTGGTGCTTCCGCTCTCATGGAGGGAGCTGAACTTGATCAGAGATGAGCAGCACAGTCTTCTCTCACTGCTTCATGTTTTCCATCCAACATTACAGAAGATCAGAGCAGAAGATCTGACTGACTGGAAACTTCTGTTCATCTTTGATGGCCTGGATGAAAGCAGGTTTTCACTGGGTTTCAACAAGCATCAGCTCATCTCTGATGTCACACAAGTATCGTCCGTTGAGGTGCTCCTGGTGAACCTCATCCAGGGGAACCTGCTTCCCTCAGCTCTCATCTGGATCACCTCCAGACCTGCAGCAGCCCATCAGATTCCTCCCTCGTGTGTTGACAGGATCACAGAAGTACGAGGCTTCACTCACTCCCAGAAGGAGGAGTACTTCAGGAGGAGGTTCAGTGATGAAGATCTGTCCAAGAAAATCATCTCACACATCAGGGCCTCCAGGAGCCTCCACATCATGTGTCTGATCCCAGTTTTCTGCTGGATCACTGCTATAGTTCTGGAGGACATGATGACCAGAGACCAGAGAGGAGAGCTGCCCCAAACCCTGACTGACCTCTACTCACACTTCCTGATGGTTCAGATAAAGAGGAAGAAGCAGAAGTATGGAGGAAAGCAGAGACCAGAGGAACTGGCTGAGGCTGATAAAGAACTCCTTCTGAAGTTGGGTCGGCTGGCGTTTGAACATCTGGAGAAAGGAAACATCATGTTCTACTCAGAAGACCTGGAGCGATGTGGACTGGACGTCTCCGAGGTGTCGGTGTACTCAGGAGTTTGTACAGAGATCTTCAAGAGAGAGAGTGTGATCTTCCAGAAATCAGTCTACTGCTTTGTTCATCTGAGCATTCAGGAGTTTCTGGCTGCCGTCTACATGTTCCACTGTTACACCCGGAAAGACATAGCAGTTATAAATCAGTTCCTAAAATATTCTGAACCAAGGGACTTTTTCTGGTTTGCTGGGTTGTTAAATAACGATCCAATCACATCTCTTGATGACTTCCTCAGGAGAGCACTAAGGAAATCTCTTGAAAGTGAAAATGGCCACCTGGACTTGTTTGTTCGCTTCCTTCATGGTCTCTCTCTGGAGTCCAATCAGAGGATCTTGGGTGGACTGTTGGATCAGAGGAACAGCCACCCAAGAACCATCCAGAAGGTCCTCAACAACCTGAAGGAGCTGAACAGTGATGAAATCTCCCCAGACAGAAGCATCAACATCTTCCACTGTCTGATGGAGATGAAGGATCAGTCAGTCCATCAGGAGATCCAAGAGTTCCTGAAGTCAGGGGAGATATCAAAGAGGAGACTGTCAGAGATCCACTGTTCAGCTCTGGCCTACCTGCTGCAGATGTCAGAGGAGGTTCTGGATGAGCTGAACCTGCAGCAGTACAACACCTCAGATGAGGGACGACGTCGCCTGATTCCAGCTGTGAGGAACTGCAGGAAGTTCCAGTAAGTAAAGATTTCTGGGGCCGGACATCGGCGTTTAAATCAAGCGAGTGGATCATGTCAGGTAGCAATACCCCCTCCAGTGGTCATTCCTTCAATTCTTTATCTCCATTGCAGCGTCCATGAATTAAAAACAACAACAATTCATCCAGAAATGTTCAACACTGGCTGGATATAAGTTCAAAGGTCAATCCAGACAAACCAACATAAGGCAGGAATAATAGGAGCCACAAGTTAACTGACTATCATGAAATTACTGTCATGTCATTAAATAACTTTTGTTTGTTTGTGTACATCGTATTCTAACGACAGAAAAACACATTTTAACTAATGACACGTGACTATTTTGCTTCATTTGTTCAACGTAAAAACAGCCGGCCTCGTTGGTTTAAATGGGTGTTTTAGGTCTTTGTGGCGGTTCCGTTTGGAGCCTTTATGTGACCCACAAAGTTGTTTGACCCTTTCCACACCCGTTAGGTGGCAACTTCATCACTAGCAACAAAAGGTGCAGTGAAAATGATTTGAAGGGAAACAGGCAGATATAACAGAAGCTGAGGGCAATCGATGCAACCAGAGACTCTGATGTCATCGATCGGATCGCTGAATTAAGACTTGACGCACCATCGTACACATTGGATGAAATGCAAAATATCCAAAGAGCCGATAGACAGATAAAAAGATGCACGTTTCTTTAAACCATTTGCTATAATCATTTTAAATATTGAGTAATTATGAGCTGTTCTAAAATAAGACAAATGTTGAGAATAATTCAGTTGCATTTCAGATCTGATGGTCGTTCAAACTGTTGCTCTACGGTGTTGAATTTAGCTTTTCCAGGAAATGAGCTACATTTGTGTTTAGGTAGATTCTCAGATAAGTTGATGAGAAATCCCAAAGTTTGACTCACTATTTTTGTTTCATACACAACAGACTGTCTTATAGTTTTCTTTCCACGAGTCATTGGGAAGTTGTGGCCTCAGCAATGACGTCAAACCCTTCTCATCTACGGGAGCTGAGCTTAAGCTGGAACAAAAGCCTGAGAGATGCCGACGTAGAGTTACTGTCTTCTGCAATGATGCATCCAAACTGCAGACTGGAGACGCTCAGGTCAGGAGGCCTCTGTTGGTCTTTTCTAAATTTCTTTACGTTTTCTGCTTTTCTCTTCATTTTCAGATTTAGAAATGTGTTTTTATTTGCCCCATTTATTCCTTTTCCAGGCTGTGGGACTGCAGTTTATCAGAGATCAGCTGTGACTCTCTGGCCTCGGCGCTGAGGTCCAATCCCTCCCATCTGAGGGTTCTGGACCTGAGTTGGAACCAGCTGAAGGGTCCAGCAGTGAAGCTGCTCTGTGGTTTTCTCCAGGATCCTCTCTGTGAGCTGGAGACTCTCAGGTCAGTCAGAGATGATCCAGTACTTTCCCAGGTGTAACTAGTTAGACAATAACTGTTTACATGTTTGATCTTTGTTATAAACGTAGTGTTACAGTTCTCAGAAAAAAGACCACACAGGACAGATTTGCAGTATTAAATTGGTTGTGGAAATCTGTCCCATGTGAGGATGGTCATCAATGACTAGGAAGGAAGTATCAGTTGTAGATTTGTCTTGTTTTATTTTAGGCTGGCCACAGAACCGCCCAAACATTCAGACCAATCAAAAATGGTTCTTCCTGTCTTTTAAAGATCAGAAGGAAAACTAGAAACCCCAAAAAGAAAGCTGCTGCAGTGTGCCATGCCCCTTCTCTCCTGAGAAAACCCATCCCAAAAAAGAGAAAAGCCCAAGTGTGAAGTGAGCCCCCTGTTAAACCTTGGTACCGAAAGCCTGCAGTCATTCTCATCTTAGGTGGCTTCATTCCAGCCAGAAGCCCAAACCTGCCTCCCTCTTAAAGGGGCAGCAGGTCAGTCCAACCACAGAAACCTTCATGAAGATCTGAAGCTTTCAGCATCCACAATTGTTGCACCTCACTTCCATTGGAGTCCAAATCAGAAGTCAACAAGTTGATTCTACACCGATTCTACACAATGCAACCATTTTAAAAAGGTTTCCATCCATAAGTTTTCACACATTTTTAGATAAATCTGTTTGTTCATCGCCTCCTTCTTTTGTAATGGTCATTAAAGAAAATGACCTTATTTGAGTTTTTCTCCTCACAAATATGACTTTCTATGAACGATGCAATAAATGCAGCTTGCAATCTAAGACAATATGGAAGTATGTGTATATAATAGTAGTGGAAGTAGCTCATCGAATCTTTCTATGTTATTAAAGAAAAACCTGCTCTTAGTCAACAAAATCTAAGACGTCAACCAAAAATCCTAATTTTCTACAATCTAATATAAAACAGTGGAGAAGACTCTTTCTGCAGAGACACTGGTGGCAGGAATGCAGAAGTATCACCTGCTCAACTTGGAAGGTGGAGCAGAAACCACCAGCTGAGAAGGTCCTCAGCGAGAGGAAGTGGTGGAGAACCATGAAACTTGCTAAGCTCCACCTCAGCTCCAGAGACGGGCTGAGCTGGAGCTGTGGCACCAGGTATCGCCCAGAAGAGCCTCCAACAAACAAGCTCTTCTCTTGGGAGGAGAGGGCTTTGAATCTCAGCTCAGTGTGCTTGTCTCTAGTAGGTGGCAGCTGCACCTTTTCCTGAGGTCCTTGTTGATGCCCTGAGGGAATTGATGCTCCTGCAATGTTTTCTGGCAGCATTGAGCTTGCAGTGGGGCAATCAAACACACTGTGGGGGGGCTCTCTTTCCTTCTCTCATCTGGAGAACAAGTGACACCAGCTGCCAATCATTGTTGGAGAAATGTGCAGTCAGGGGAACGATGCGTCCAGACTATAGCCACCCTTCCAGCATCCAGCAGTGTCTAAAACCTTTGATTTGGTTTCACCAGAGAGTGTAGGGATTGCAGGGTCGCTGCAGCATCGCCCACAAGCTATCAGGAGTGGGTCGCTTTGTCCCAACTCCTGACAAGAGTTGAGTGCTACTGAGAAATGTGGTCTCACAAACTTGGAAGGTGTTTTGACCCACACACTTTACATACGGTGTAGATCTTGTCCAACCGCCCTGAAAGAACCCAAAATAGGAACATACGGCAGATAAGCCGGTGCAGGACCAGAGGTTTGTTGCTTGTAAGCTGTGTTTTGCTCTGGTACATGTTGATTTTTATTTGTCTTCTCTCAAAATAATTGTTATTTTAGACTAAGTTGCTGCAGTTTATCAGAGACCAGCTGTGATTCTGTGGCCTCAGCTCTGAAGTCCAACCTCTCCCATCTGAGGGTTCTGGACCTGAGCTCCAACACGTTGCAGGATTCAGGAGTGAAGCGGCTCTGTTCTGGACTGGAGAGTCCAAACTGTAAACTGGAGAGGCTCAGGTCAGTCTTCATTTTTCTACCTATATACCAGCTGCTAAGATGGTGAAGTGAGGCTGTTCTCAACACTGCTGTGATGCACCACATTAAAAAAATTCCTTGTAATATCGTGAATTCAGGTCTGACCCAACTAAGAACTAACGTAGGTTTAGTACTGACGCAGATAACATGCAGACCTGCACCGTATAACCTCATCCTGCATTTTTCAGACTGAGTTGCTGCAGTTTATCAGAGATCAGCTGTGGCTCTCTGGCCTCGGCGCTGAGGTCCAATCCCTCCCATCTCAGAAAACTGGACCTGAGTGGGAACCAGCTGCAGGATTCAGGAGTGAAGCTGCTCTGTGGTTTTCTCCAGGATCCAAACTGCCGACTGGAAACTCTGAGGTAAAGACCATTCTCAAAAATGTCCATTATTCCATCCGAGGGTCCTCACACTTTCTGAGTGTGTGTGTTGTGCCCAGTTCCTTCAGGAGGGAGGGCCACACGGGGACCACTTATTCATGATAAATTGATTTAAGGACAATGAAAAAGCCGACAGATGGTAACCAAAATTAGACAAAACTAGGTGAGGGTGCCTGGTAGACACCAGCCAACGAGGAGGGAGATGGTGAGGGGGACAGGAAGTCATCTAAGACAGGTTGTGCCTTTAAAGATGAGCCACAGGTGAGATGGATCTCCATGATGAGATGGGAGGGAAAGAGGTGGGAGAACCTGGGAAGAGTGAGGGCCAGAACAATATATATTCTCCTTTGGAACAGTGCAAACCTGAGAGGTTGGAATTGTGGTAATTACATATTACTATCATTTTTTAACCTGTAACTAAATTAAATATTTACAGATCATGCCTTTGATTAACCTTTCAGATTAATACTGGTTTCACTTATAACCTTATAAAAGTTTCCCTTCTTTATTTAGATTAAGTGGCTGCAGTTTATCAGAGATCAGCTGTGACTCTCTGGCCTCGGCGCTGAGGTCCAATCCCTCCCATCTCAGAGAACTGGACCTGGGTCAGAACCAGCTGCAGGATTCAGGAGTGAAGGTGCTGTCTGATCTCGTAGAGAATCCACACTATGGGCTGGAGACATTGAGACATGGCTGGTTGAAGCCAGTCAACTCCCGCTCATCTGCTGCATCACTCACTGACCACTGGTGAAGAGCATCTGTGGAAACATCTGCCGTCTACTCCCTCCATAGATGAAAAATTCAGTTTTTAAAAAGCGCTGGTGGACTTTCAGGAGATCAGTCGATGGTCGACAAAGCAGAAGCAGCTTCGCCTTGAAGTTAAATTAGTTCCTGGTATCACACAATGCATCTTTATAAAGTTCTAAATGGCTCCTCGGCCACTCTTAGAAGCATGGAAACAGTCTCTTAATTGTCTCTTCAAATGTCTGAATTATACGTTACTATTTTACATCATGCCTTCAGAATCTTTAGGGTTTAGTATTTACTGTCTCTGTGACATGGAGCATTGGAATATTTCAGCTGCAGCCAGCAAAAACCCATCAGAATGACGGCTATCGGTGGGAACCGCAGGTCATTTGACTTTAGTCAGTCTGTTCAATGTTATAGGATTTATTGCAATCTAATAAAAACTATGAATAAATGTGGGAAATAGGAAATAAAAAGAAGCAAAATGACCAAATAAATCTCCCATGAATACTGTAAATTTAAAGACGTCAAGAATGGAATATCAGCTTAAATGCAATCAAACATAAAGTGAAAAGGCCTCCTTTAAGTTTACTGCAAAAATAAACTCAAAATCAAGAGCGACACGCGCCAAAAACGTCTCATTCTCTCTTCTGTCTCCACTCATTCTTTTATATTCTCTTAAGATAATGGGGACGGGGTCGTGTGATAACAAAACAACCTAATTGGGGACTATATTTTTGTTGCAAGAACTTTGGCTCTTCAGAAGTTTCTATGTTGGCTTCCACAGATTGTGCATCCACTAGAAACTCAGTGTTTTTGAGGAACTACCAGGAGTGGCTGGAGTGGAGGCCAATGACGCTATAGCTACATATAGCTACATATAGATCACCATTATCCTCAACCCAAAAGACCACCAGTTGGCGCAGCAATACTAAAGAGAGGAGGTTGTGGTGGTTGTGCAGACGCGGAGTGATATCACGCACAAACGTGCCCTATGTTCTATATACCGTATGTTCGCACCGTATTAAAAGGTGCAGCCTCAGTTACGGTGCTGTTTCTGTATTTAACACATACATCAGGCGCTCCGGATTATAGGGCGCGGGCATGGTAAAACATACCGCTACCATAGCTTCAAACATGCATGCTAGCGTGTATTTAGCAATGTATGTAGCAGTTTTGTGAAAGCCGGCAAGTCAAAAAGCATTTACAGATTTTGTCTGTGTAGATTCTCAATCATCCAGGCCATAATTATCCAGGGTAGATTTCTGTGTCAACTGGACGGTTTTTTACTCTCTTTTGAAGACGTTTCGCCTTCTGTCCAGAAGGCTTCTTCAGTTCTGAAGGCCACCGCAGTATCAGGGGCCCCGTCCAGGTTGGAGAAGATTTAAGACTTAAGTGCGCCATGTGGTCGTGAAATTACGGTACCTCCGCTAAAAGCCAATCAGATTGCGTAAATTCCCAATTATTCTGATTAGAGCAACTCTCTCCCAAGTAGAACGTTCATGAGTATGACATTTAAAATGACAATATTTACTTAAAATTGCAGCACAGACCAGTTCTTTGCTCCGACTGGGCCGTTAGTACTGACGGCACAACTGTCCAGTCAGCTGTTGAGTGTCGGGTACTGAGTTCACTCTTGACCAGGTAGGACATAATTAACACAGTGACGTGGGGAGGGGAGGCAGGTGAGGCAGTGCCTCATCTGACCAAAAAAGAAATTGTACAGAAATAAAGATTAATATTTTCCACTGATATGTGTTAAAATGCATTTGGAGTATGACTACACATTTCTGCCATTTTATTAAGTAAAACATGTTTTCCCGATCAAATCCAGGGCAGAAACCCCGGGTGAGGCAGGGGCGAATTGTGCCTCACGTCTGACTGCACGATCCAATACAAACTGGGTTGCATGACGTGTGCCATATTGCTAATATGGACTTTACAGAAATGGTCGTTATACACCATGACTTTCTGCAGTCTGTCATGTCTGTTGGGGTCCAGGGTGGTGTCTGTTTTTTCCTCCAGGGGGCGTAGGGGAGCTTCATTGCCTACAGCTGGCACTGTAGGCAGGTGCACCTGTGGGCGATTGCCACCTGGCTGCCTACTTAAGGAGGGAGCGCCTGCCCATCAGGGCTGGAGTGTTTTGTTGTCTCTGTTGCTGTCGTTCTGCTGGACCGGTGAGCGTGCTGCGCCCGGTTCCTGGGTTCTCTACAGTCCCGGAGGACTGCTTCTGGTTTGAGGACTCTCCGTTGGACCCCATGAAGTGCGGATCCTACTCCTGAGCTACCCGCAGTCCAGGACTGTTTGTCTTTGTGTTGCCCCCCGAAATAAAACTGATTTGGACCTTCTTACCACCGTGCTCTGCTCTGCTCTCGGGTTCTCTCTAAAATCCATATTGTAACAATGTCTTTTGCTGACCGCCCAATAAATTGCAGAGGAAAGTCAGCAGGTGAGGCAGGCAGTTGTTGCCGAAATCCTCAGAAGTGTACTCAGACAGGCGCACGAACAAAGTTCACCACAAGTTGAGACCAGACTTCGAAGACTTTTCACCTGGCCAGGGGGGTGAACTCTGCCGCGTCGTCCCGGAGACTCTCCTCCTCCTCCTCCCCAGCGTTGTCTCTCTTATTAAAACAGGCATGATTACACAGCAGGAGGCGTATCTTCGTTACACAGACGGCATCAGCTACATTTCTCACACAGGCAGGGGAACGTTCATGCTCGCCGAGTCACATTGCTCATGTTTTGACCATATTGGAGCGGTTCTCAGCCTACGCACAGGTGCACAGGCCTGAGGACCCTAACCTAAGCAGATATCACACATTATTGTTTGGTCCTCCTTACTAACACGCTCGCATACACATCCGTTCCCACGCTCCACTTTCCCACATCTTAATCCTTCTCGTATTACCTACGAAACTACTCTACTTTTATTAAAATAGCAATAACATAAAATGCAATTTGTGATATTTCCCAACACAGTACTCGGCCTCACCTCAAGGGGGCGCACGCAGGCTGACAGGTGCTTTCACGCTGGTGCTTTAATAGGCAAACTTTATTAAAATTTATTGAAGCACCAGAATCTGTTTGAAAAATAACAGAAATTGTTACTGTTGGTCAAAATTAAATTTGTGCTGCACACGTCTCTGCACTTTAATTTGTTTACAGTATAAATGAATTTCTTAAAACACAAGATGGAGCTCTATCCATAGCTATAAAAGAACGTTCTTTATAGGACAAATATGGTCCTGTGTATATGTTTGTGTTGGTTTGTGAGTGTAATTGAAAGAGGAATGCTGATGGGATATGAAGCATTATCAGGAGTTGTATGCTGTTGGAAAAATGGTGAAATAATCTTAAATCGTAAATCTGACTCTTGAGGAGTCAGAGCCTCACCAGCCATGAACCTCACCGCACGTCACTGGAGCAGATGATCAACTCAGCAACATGATCCGACACCAACACGATGTCTGGAGGCTTCAGGTCAAAGGGACACCAGGAGACGACTGTTGCTTCTCCACTGAAAAATTATGTTTAAAGGCTTAAAACGGCGCCATCAGACAATCACAGTCCATGAAAACTGACCTCAACCATCAAAAGGACCTGGAGAATCAGCACACAGGTCCAGCTTCAGAAGGTTTGAGGCTTCCCATCATGTCGTACAGGGAAGCCAGATCCAGATACTTGATGTTCAGTGACTTGGACACCTGAGGGAGGTCTCCAGAAGTTCTACTGAGGAATGAAAGAGTGGACGGGTCAGTTTTAGTCTCTTTATAAGCAGCTGGTTTATTGGGGAAGCTGCTGATGATAAAGGCTGATCAGTTACGTGAGCTAAAGAAGGTCTGTAACTTCAGATCACATTCAGGATTAACACTGTAAAAACATGAGCGTTTGTGGGAAAAGGATCCTTTTGATGTGTTTCAATGACCAATATTGTTTGTGTATTTGGTGTCATATTTTACAAATGTTCAGTTACGTTCTGTGAACGCTGGTGCTGAAGTCATTATTTTTCTCTCAATGAAAACATTTAATGTAGAAAATACAGACAATGATGCACCTAGAGATAAAAATAATCATAAAGGAGAAAAATACCTTAGATAATAGAAAAATATATTAAAAGGATAATGATGTATATAATGAATGCTGGACTTTTACTCCTCCCTCAACGAGGAGAACGTTCCACACCTGCTCAGAAGATTCTCGTCCTCTTTGGGTCTAACTACGTATGTATGTGAATGGACATTCTCAGTGATGAAGTCCAACAGATCCAAACACAGGTGATCCCTCTGACTCCCTCTGCAGGTGGATCACTCACTTCCTGACGGATCGGAGGCAGTATGTGCGGCTGGGGAAGACTGTCTCGGACTCTGTCTCCATCAGCACTGGATCACCCCAGGGCTGTGTACTTTCCCCCCTCCTCTTCTCCCTGTATACAAACTGCTGCACCTCAAGCCACCAGTCTGTCAAGCTGATCAGGTTTGTGGAGGACACCACCCTCATCGGTCTCATCTCCAATGGCGACGAGACTGCCTACAGGAGGGAGGTGGCTCGACTGGTGTCCTGGTGCGGACACAACAACCTGCAGCTGAACGCTCAGAAGACAGTGGAGATGATTGTGGACTTCAGGAAAGTCACGGCCCCTTTGCCCCCCCTTGCCCTCATGGACTCCCCCATCACCATCGCGGACTCCTTCCGCTTCCTGGGCACCACCATCACCCGGGACCTTAAGTGGGAGCCAACCATCAGCTCCCTCATCAAGAAGGCCCAGCAAAGGATGTTCTTCCTACGGAAGCTGAGGAAGCTCAATCTGCCTCCCAGGATGTTGGCGCAGTTTTATACGGCCATCATCGAGTCCATCCTCACCCCCTCCATCCTCCCCTCCTCCATCCTCCCCTCCTCCATCCTCACCTCCTCCATCCTCCCCTCCTCCATCCTCACCTCCTCCATCCTCCCCTCCTCCATCCTCACCTCCTCCATCATGGTGCTATGCTGGTGCCACCACCAGGGACAGACTGAGGCTGCAGCGCGTCGTGCGCGCTGCCGAGAAGGTGATGGGCTGCAGGCTTCCATCCATCCAGGACCTGTATATCTCCAGGACCTGGAGGCGTGCAGGTCGGATCACAGCCGACCCTTCCCACCCTGGTCACGGACTGTTTTTCCCCCCTCCCCTCAGGCAGGAGACTACGGTCCATTTGGACCAAAACCTCCCGCTACATGAACAGCTTCTTCC
Organism: Takifugu rubripes; assembly: GCF_901000725.2. Taxonomy (NCBI): domain Eukaryota; kingdom Metazoa; phylum Chordata; class Actinopteri; order Tetraodontiformes; family Tetraodontidae; genus Takifugu; species Takifugu rubripes. The sequence goes on from NC_042305.1 coordinate 1,259,538, forward strand.
CCTCTGCCATCAGGCTGCTGAACACCAAGTGACTTATCACTGAGCACCATGAACAGCAGCCAGTCGGACTCACGAGCAATACATTACTCCTGCATTGACCTGCACTGTGGACTTCTAGCCTTGGCTTGGCTGCTGCTCTTGCACATTATAGGAATACACATTACCTATTCCTGACTATTTATATATACAGTATATACAGTATATGTTTTATCTTATTTATCTTATTCTAGTGTTTATTGTCTTCTCTATGTTGAATGTTGCAGCGTCACACCGAGACAAATTCCAAGCTTGTGTAATACTGTGTACTACATGAACAATGGCAATAAATAAATCTGATTCTGATTCTGATTCTGATTCCATCACTGATGACCACCTCTCAGCTGTCCTTCAGTCACCTCAGACATTCAGCCAGCTTTTAATACCTTTGTTCAAGCCCAGAACGCCCTGGATTATTCCCACTGAAGATGGAAAAGCAGCTGGAAAACATGAGTTATTGTTAACTGTACTGGTGTATGACTAGAGCGCATTACTGGACCACTATAAACTTGTTGTTTGTGCTTTTTCTTTCTTTGTGGAGATTAACACATTAAAAATAAATTGCACTGGTTCAGCAGTTGATCTTGTGTTCATATTTGACCTATACGACACAATTTCACAAAGTTAAACATACATTTTTACAGAATAGTTTTATCCTTCTGATTACCAGCACCAGCTATTCAAAATATATAATGTAGTGGGTTTTAAAATGAACTGAATGATGTCTGCCTTGTCTCTCCTCTACCTGTCCTCCCCCTTCTCCTCCTCTCTCCCCACCCAGCCCCCCATCAGCAGGAGGGTCCCCCCCCCCCATATGAGCCTGGTCCTGCTCAAGGTTCCTTCCTGTTAAAGGGGAGATTCTCCTGTTGATTGTTAGGGATCAGGCCCTGGGATTCTGCATAGCACCAAGTTTGACTACAACAGACATTACAAATAAAGATGATTTGATTTGATTTAAAAATAAAAGAACTGCGCCTGAAAATGAAGCAGAAGCAATAAAAACCCAACACCAGCGAAGCTTTCGAAGAATCTCAGATATTGATGAAACATTCTGGAAATCATGATGGAGAGATATTTTTCTCATGGCTCAAATTCCACAGCTATTAAGTGATTAAATGGATTTAATGGTGATATTCTGGAGTCCACAATTTCAGGTGAAGTTACACTGGGGAACAATCTGAAAATATCCTGTTGAAATTATTCTAAATTATTCTGATTAAAAATCAAATTGGCACACTAATTCCAAAATTACAGTCCTTTCCCCCCAGCCCGTCAAGTTTTGAAAGCTTCTCCTCCAGATCAGCAAATTTCCCCTAATGAGCTGGAGTCAGACTGGCCAGCTGATGACAACTGGATCAGCTCCGTTGGTGCCGTCACCATTAAGAGGTGTGTGCAGCCCCCCAAAGGTCAGAACTGTCAATATCCTATAGGGACACTTTGAACCAGAGGGGATCCTATAGATCAAAAAGTTGACCCAGTTTGATTCCGCACCCAAAAACGAACATCTGTCAGACGAACTCCAGTTGTTTCCCAGTATTTCAGTTAAAACGTGGACCAAATTGTTCTGAAGAGAGGCGCCTGTGCTGAATATGACGCGATCAAACCACAAACACGTGACGTGTAGAGGAAGAAGAAGCGAAAGTGAAAGTTCTCAACTTCGGGCTCCATCTTGAGTGACCGAGCCCTGATGGGAAACCTCTAATATTCAGGTAGCATTTGGTTCTTTCACTGCTGTCGTCTCGAATCAATGTTCCGCTGCGAGATGCGGCTTAATAACCTGCGTGTTCGCAATGAGCGTGCGCGTGTTTCGGACGCACATTGCGGCTGGTCGACGGGAATGTTGTGACGGATGATCAAACTTTGTAGCGTGTTTCCTCTAACTGCGTTTTCCGCTAACCCTGAGCCAACATTTTAGAGGTTGAGGAAGCACATTTTAATACTCACAATAAGTCGACAATATTATTTGCAGTCTTTGCAGAAAGAGGGACACAAACGCGACAGTTTTAGCCTCCTCTCTTTGTCCCTCCACCAGGGGGACAATCAATCCTTTATTAAAAAAAGGAGAGTATGTCAAGAGGGAGTTTTGATATTTTTGGTCCTGTACATGTGGTCAGATAAGATTAGTCTGAGCAGAATTGGGTGTTTTTTGCCCTTTGCTGTGTGTCATCTATTCTATTCAGCATGTTGGGTTGCTTGACTTCTGCTGGGAACGCCTGGCAGAGTCCCCTGTCAGAAGGAGCTTCAACTCACGCCTCCGGGAGAGCTTTGACCATGTCCCGGGGGAGGCGGGGGACATTGAGTCCGAGTGGACCGTGTTCCGTGCCTCCATTGTTGAGGCAGCTGACCGGTGCTGTGGCCGCAAGGTGGTTGGTGCCTGTCGTGGCGGCAATGCCCGAACCCGCTGGTGGACACCAGCGGTGAGGGATGCCGTCAAGCTGAAGAAGGAGTCGTATCGGGCCTTACTGGCCTGTGGGACTCCTGAGGCAGCAGATGGGTACCGGCGTGCCAAGCGGAGTGCAGCTACGGCGGTTGCCGAGGCAAAGACTCGGGCATGGGAAGAGTTCGGTGAGGCCATGGAGAACGACTTTTGGACGGCCTCGAAAAGGTTCTGGACCACCATCCGGCGTCTGAGGAGGGGGAAGCAGTGCACTGTCAACACTGTGTATAGTGGTGATGGTGTGCTGCTGACCTCAACTCGGGATGTTGTGGATCGGTGGAAGGAATACTTCGAGGACCTCCTCAATCCCACCAACACGCCTTCCAGTGAGGAAGTAGGGTTTCGTCCTGGGCGTGGAACAGTGGACCAGCTCTACACCCTCCGCAGGGTCTTCGAGGGTGCATGGGAGTTTGCCCAACCAGTCCACATGTGTTTTGTGGACTTGGAGAAGGCATTCGACCGTGTCCCTCGGGGGGTCCTGTGGGGGGTCCTCCGAGAGTATGGGGTGTCGGGCCCGCTGATACGGGCTGTCCGCTCCCTGTACGATCGGTGCCAGAGTTTGGTCCGAATTGCTGGCAGTAAGTCGAACTCGTTTCCGGTGAGGGTTGGCCTCCGCCAGGGCTGCCCTTTGTCACCGATTCTGTTCATAATTTTTATGGACAGAATTTCTAGGTGCAGTCACGGTGTTAATGGGATCCGGTTTGGTGACCTTAGGATCGCGTCTCTGCTTTTTGCGGATGATGTGGTCCTGTTGGCTTCATCGGCCCGTGACCTCCAACTATCACTGGATCGGTTCGCCGCCGCCTGAGAAGCGGCTGGGATGAGAATCAGCACCTCCAAATCCGAGGCCATGTTTCTCGACCGGAAAAAGGTGGAGTGCCTTCTCCGGGTAAAGGAGGAGATCCTGCCCCAAGTGGAGGAGTTTAAGTACCTCGGGGTCTTGTTCACGAGTGAGGAAAGAATGGAGTGGGAGATCGACAGGCGGATCGGTGCGGCGTCCACAGTAATGCGGACTCTGCACCGGTCCGTTGTGGTGAAGAGAGAGCTGAGCCGAAAGGCGAAGCTCTCGATTTACCGGTCGATCTTCGTTCCTACCCTCACCTATGGTCATGAGCTTTGGGTAATGGCCGAGAGAACAAGATCACGGGTACAAGCGGCTGAAATGAGCTTCCTCCGTAGGGTGGCTGGGCTCTCCCTTAGAGATAGGGTGAGAAGCTCTGCCATCCGGGAGGAGCTCGGAGTAGAGTCGCTGCTCCTCCGCGTTGAGAGGAGCCAGATGGGGTGGCTTGGGCATCTAGTCAGGATGCCCCCTGGACGCCTCCCTGGTGAGGTGTTCAGGGCATGTCCCTCCGGTAGGAGACCCCCGGGGAGACCCAGGACACGTTGGAGAGACTATGTCTCTCGGCTGGCCTGGGAACGCCTGGGGATCCCTCCGGATGAGCTGGAGGAGGTAGCTGGGGAGAGGGAAGTCTGGGCTTCTCTCCTTAGGCTGCTGCCCCCGCGACCCGACCCCGGATAAGCGGTAGAGAATGGATGGATGGATGGGACTTCTGTTGGGTCGTGGCAACTTGATGCATCACTTCTGAGATATTGACACACCTTTTTCCTGAGGCTGGCTCCAATGCTGCCAACACACCTGGCCATGGATATGGTGGGACTTCTGTGATGAGTGGGGTCAGAGGTGGTGGACAAGCTCTGCTCCAAAACAAGCTTGCTAGATATGTTTGGGATCTCCTCCGCCACAACCACCAGCTGCAACTAGTAGCTGTGCACGCCATGCAGAGTTTTGACCTCTAGGTCAGGCTACAAATGTTTTTTCCAGCACCATCATGTGTTCGTGAGAAACATGATGCACCTGATCAAAAAAGCTGCTTGTAATCTGACAGACGAGCCATGATGAGATGTCAAGGTGCGTTGTTGAAAATGAAGATCCTCTTCTTGGAATCCTGTCTGAGATGACAGAAGATGATGCTGCATTTGACCCACTTTGATGATGTGATGACGTATTTCTGTTTAGTTTTGAATGCATTCTCATCTTATTTGTTGAATTTAATGTTGAGAACTGACATCTTGAAAGAATTTAGGTTTTCTTGTAAACCATAACCAGATAAAAAATGATTTAATTTGTATTTGTGTGCGTCCGTCTAATGCCACCGCACCTTTTGAAACACCCAGGAGAAACATTTTTTCCACAACTATTTTACGTACAGGGTTACATCATATAATAGATTTTGATGTGAATGAGTCGACAATACGTCATTGGACAGACCTCTGCTTGTCTTCATGCTGAGAATCATGTTCTTTAATCTTATTTTCTGTGTCAACAGACTGTTCCTGCTTAACCGTTTAGACTCACATTTAAAAATGAGCGAATGTGTGATGGAAGAGGAAGAGAGAGCAAAGTCCGTAGTGTCCAGCTGTGTGTCCATGAAGAGCGACAGGTCCAAAGACCACCCTGAAAACTTCTGTATTGGACCTCAAGGCTCACCTTCAAAGTAAGGTTTTCTGAACCACATAACTCTGCCTTAGAACATTTCACAACCATACAAAACATCATTTTGTGGGTATTAGCCTCCACTATCGTGAAAAATGAAATTCATCAGCTCTTTAAAATGAAACGGTTCACAGTACTTTCACCATGTTGGCCTGTGGAAAACCAGTGTTGTCGGCCCGATGGACCAGCGTCCCCGTCGTTGCTGGACCACCGTTGGCCACCAGTTGGGTTTTTGGGATCAAAGTGGGGGCGTTTCCTGTATCCGGTTCTCCTCACGGATCCATGACTACAACATGTTGCTGCAAGTGCAGAGACGTTTGCTCTGGAAAGAACTTTAGAGCACATTCAGTGCTGCAGGATGAGGGGCTGGAAAAGGTGCCAGTTCTTTTCTCACTGCAGGGAACAGTTAAAAAAAGCAGCTTAAACTCTGAAAACATGAAAATGATACAGATACATCATTGATTTATTGATTCAGTTGCTATTCAGAATGGATTAGAAATGTTCCTGTTTGATAAAAATGCAGTGAATTGGGATTATTTAACTCCAACCTCTACAGATTATTTACCTTCATCACAGTCTCATCACTATTTCTGATGTTTCCTCAGGATGGACGAGGACAGAGCAGAGTCCACAGTGCCCAGCTGTGTGTCCCTGAAGAGTGACCACTCAAAAGATGCACTAATAAACTTCAGAAGTTCAGAGGAAATGTAAGAAAACTAAAGCGTGATGATGTGTTTGTGTGCCAGCTGTTAGTCACATTAACAGCAGCAGGTTGTGAGTTTATTATTGGAGATGTTTAACACTTAAACCTCAGACAGTCATATAGTTACAGACTTAATGTGAATATTGTTGATTAGAAACAAGAATCATGTTTAAACTGAAAGATGAATTCAGACATAAATGCTGGAACAATATTGAGTCTTGATCAGGTTCTTTCATCCTATAAATCAAAGGACTAATAGAGATGTGTTTCATAGTGAGAGTGGGGAGCACATCCTATCAAACTGGGACCAGTCAGCTCCACCAGGAGAGTCCTCTTGTTCACAATCTGGAAGCAGATCTGGAGATGCTGAAATGAAGCCCAAACAAAGTAAAACTGTTCAATATGAGATTTAATTTGTGATGTCATGAATTTGTAGTTGTGTTGATGATTTATTATAGATGGAAATCATTGGTTTACTTATGTTCAGGAGGTGATCTGCAGGAGGTGATAGAAGGTCATAAGATCAGTCTGAAGAGAAGATGTGAACATGTGACTGAAGGAACTCATGAAGCAGGAAGTGGAACCCTGCTGAACAAGATCTACACAGAGCTCTACATCACTGAGGGACAAAGTGAGGAGGTGGACACACAACATGAGGTGAGACAGCTTGAGAGAACCTCCAAGAAGAACATCCAGGACACTCCAATCAAGTGCCAGGACATCTTCAAAGTCTTATCTGAGCAACAGAGACACATCAGAGTGGTTCTGACCAACGGTGTCGCCGGCGTTGGAAAAACCTTCTCAGTGCAGAAGTTCAGTCTGGACTGGGCAGAAGGTTTAGAGAACCAAGACATCAGTCTGGTGCTTCCGCTCTCATGCAGGGAGCTGAACTTGATCAGAGATGAGCAGCACAGTCTTCTCTCACTGCTTCATGTTTTCCATCCAACATTACAGAAGATCAGAGCAGAAGATCTGACTGTCTGGAAACTTCTGTTCATCTTTGATGGCCTGGATGAAAGCAGATTTTCACTGGATTTCAACAAGCATCAGGTCATCTCTGATGTCACACAAGTATCGTCCGTTGGCGTGCTCCTGGTGAACCTCATCCAGGGGAACCTGCTTCCCTCAGCTCTCATCTGGATCACCTCCAGACCTGCAGCAGCCCATCAGATTCCTCCCTCGTGTGTTGACAGGATCACAGAAGTACGAGGCTTCACTGACTCCCAGAAGGGGGAGTACTTCAGGAGGAGGTTCAGTGATGAAGATCTGTCCAAGAGAATCATCTCACACATCAAGGCCTCCAGGAGCCTCCACATCATGTGTCTGATCCCAGTTTTCTGCTGGATCACTGCAATAGTTCTGGAGGACATGATGACCACAGACCAGAGAGGAGAGCTGCCCAAAACCCTGACTGACCTCTACTCACACTTCCTGAGGATTCAGATGAAGAGGAAGAAGCAGAAGTATGGAGGAAAGCAGAGACCAGAGGAACTGACTGAGGCTGATAAAGAACTCCTTCTGAAGTTGGGTCGGCTGGCGTTTGAACACCTGGAGAAAGGAAACATCATGTTCTACTCAGAAGACCTGGAGCGATGTGGACTGGACGTCTCCGAGGTGTCGGTGTACTCAGGAGTTTGTACAGAGATCTTCAAGAGAGAGAGTGTGATCTTCCAGAAATCAGTCTACTGCTTTGTTCATCTGAGCGTTCAGGAGTTTCTGGCTGCCGTCTACATGTTCCACCGTTACACCAGGAAAGACACAGCGGTTATAAATCAGTTCCTAGAATATTCTGAACCAATCACATCTCTTGATGACTTCCTCAGGAGAGCACTAATGGAATCTCTTGAAAGTGAAAATGGCCACCTGGACTTGTTTGTTCGCTTCCTTCATGGTCTCTCTCTGGAGTCCAATCAGAGGATCTTGGGTGGACTGTTGGATCAGAGGAACATCCACCCAAAAACCATCCAGAAGGTCCTCAACAACCTGAAGGAGCTGAACAGTGATGAAGTCTCCCCAGACAGAAGCATCAACATCTTCCACTGTCTGATGGAGATGAAGGATCAGTCAGTCCATCAGGAGATCCAAGAGTTCCTGAAGTCAGGGGAGATATCAGAGAGGAGACTGTCAGAGATCCACTGTTCAGCTCTGGCCTACCTTCTGCAGATGTCAGAGGAGGTTCTGGATGAGCTGAACCTGCGGCAGTACAACACCTCAGTGGAGGGACAACGTCGCCTGATTCCAGCTGTGAGGAACTGCAGGAAGGCCGAGTAAGTAAGATTTTTAGGGCCGGACATCGGGGTTTAAATCAAGCGAGTGGATCATGTCAGGTAGCAATACCCCCTCCAGTGGTCATTCCTTCAATTATTTATCTCCATTGCAGCGTCCATAAATAAAAAACAACAACAATTCATCCAGAAATGTTCAACACTGGCTGGATATAAGTTCAAAGGTCAATCCAGACAAACCAACATAAGGCAGGAATAATAGGAGCCACAAATTAACTTACTATCATGAAATTACTGTCATGTCATTAAATAACTTTTGTTTGTTTGTATATATCGTATTCAAACGACAGAAAAACACATTTTAACTAATGACACGTGACTATTTTGCTTCATTTGTTCAACGTAAAACCAGCCGGCCTCGTTGGTTTAAATAGGTGTTTTAGGTCTTTGTGGCGGTTCCGTTTGGAGCCTTTATGTGACCCACAAAGTTGTTTGAGCCTTTCCACACCCGTTAGGTGGCAACTTCATCACTAGCAACAAAAGGTGCAGTGAAAATGATTTGAAGGGAAACAGGCAGATAGAACAGAAGCTGAGGGCAATCGATGCAACCAGAGACTCTGATGTCATCGATCGGATCGCTGAATTAAGACTTGACGCACCATCGTACACATTGGATGAAATGCAAAATATCCAAAGAGCCGATAGACAGATAAAAGATGCACGTTTCTTTAAACCATTTGCTGTAATCATTTTAAATATTGAGTAATTATGAGCTGTTCTAAAATAAGACAAATGTTGAGAATAATTCAGTTGCATTTCAGATCTGATGGTCGTTCAAACTGTTGCTCTACGGTGTTGAATTTAGCTTTTCCAGGAAATGAGCTACATTTGTGTTGAGGTAGATTCTCAGATAAGTTGATTAGAAATCCCAAAGTTTGACTCACTATTTTTGTTTCATGCACAACAGACTGTCTGATAGTGTTCTTTCAACGAGTCATTGGGAAGTTGTGGCCTCAGCAATGACGTCAAACCCTTCTCATCTACGGGAGCTGAGCTTAAGATGGAACCAAAGCCTGACAGATACCGGAGTAAAGTTACTGTCTTCTGCAATGATGCATCCAAACTGCAGACTGGAGACGCTCAGGTCAGGAGGCCTCTGTTGGTCTTTTCTAAATTTCTTTACATTTTCTGCTTTTCTCTTCATTTTCAGATTTAGAAATGTGTTTTTATTTGCCCCATTTATTCCTTTTCCAGGCTGTGGTGCTGCAGTTTATCAGAGATCAGCTGTGACTCTCTGGCCTCGGCGCTGAGGTCCAATCCCTCCCATCTGAGGGTTCTGGACCTGAGTAAGAACCAGCTGAAGGATCCAGGAGTGAAGCTGCTCTGTGGTGCTCTCCAGGATCCTCTCTGTGAGCTGGAGACTCTCAGGTCAGTCAGAGATGATCCAGTACTTTCCCAGGTGTAACTAGTTAGACAATAACTGTTTACATGTTTGATCTTTGTTATAAACGTAGTGTTACAGTTCTCAGAAAAAAGACCACACAGGACAGAGTTGCAGTATTAAATTGGTTGTGGAAATCTGTCCCATGTGAGGATGGTCATCAATGACTAGAAAGGAAGTATCAGTTGTAGATTTGTCTTGTTTTATTTTAGGCTGGCCACAAAACCGCCCAAACATTCAGACCAATCAAAAATGGTTCTTCCTGTCTTTTAAAGATCAGAAGGAAAACTAGAAAACCCCAAAAAGAAAGCTGCTGCAGTGTGCCATGCCCCTTCTCTCCTGAGAAAAGCCATCCCAAAAAAGAGAAAAGCCCAAGTGTGAAGTGAGCCCCCTGTTAAACCTTGGTACCGAAAGCCTGCAGTCATTCTCATCTTAGGTGGCTTCATTCCAGCCAGAAGCCCAAACCTGCCTCCCTCTTAAAGGGGCAGCAGGTCAGTCCAACCACAGAAACCTTCATGAAGATCTGAAGCTTTCAGCATCCACAATTGTTGCACCTCACTTCCATTGGAGTCCAAATCAGAAGTCAACAAGTTGATTCTACACCGATTCTACACAATGCAACCATTTTAAAAAGGTTTCCATGCAGAAGTTTTCACACATTTTTATATAAATCTGTTTGTTCATCGCCTCCTTCTGTTGTAATGATCATTAAAGAAAATGACCTTATTTGAGTTTTTCTCCTCACAAATATGACTTTCTATGAACGATGCAATAAATGCAGCTTGCAATCTAAGACAATATGGAAGTATGTGTATATAATAGTAGTGGAAGTAGCTCATAAAATAATACATTTGCTCTTCTCATCCAATCTTTCTATGTTATTAAAGAAAAACCTGCTCTTAGTCAACAACATCTAAGACATCAACCAAAAATCCTAATTTTATACAATCTAATATAAAACAGGAGAGAAGACTCTTTCTGCAGAGACACTGGTGGCAGGAATGCAGAAGTATCACCTGCTCAACTTGGAAGGTGGAGCAGAAACCACCAGCTGAGAAGGTCCTCAGCGAGAGGAAGTGGTGGAGAACCATGAAACTTGCTAAGCTCCACCTCAGCTCCAGAGACGGGCTGAGCTGGAGCTGTGGCACCAGGTATCGCCCAGAAGAGCCTCCAACAAACAAGCTCTTCTCTTGGGAGGAGAGGGCTTTGAATCTCAGCTCAGTGTGCTTGTCTCTAGTAGGTGGCAGCTGCACCTTTTCCTGAGGTCCTTGTTGATGCCCTGAGGGGAATTGATGCTCCTGCAATGTTTTCTGGCAGCATTGAGCTTGCAGTGGGGCAATCAAACACACTGTGGGGGGGCTCTCTTTCCTTCTCTCATCTGGAGAACAAGTGACACCAGCTGCCAATCATTGTTGGAGAAATGTGCAGTCAGGGGAACGATGCGTCCAGACTATAGCCACCCTTCCAGCATCCAGCAGTGTCTAAAACCTTTGATTTGGTTTCACCAGAGAGTGTAGGGATTGCAGGGTCGCTGCAGCATCGCCCACAAGCTATCAGGAGTGGGTCGCTTTGTCCCAACTCCTGACAAGAGTTGAGTGCTATTGAGAAATGTGGTCTCACAAACCTGGAAGGTATTTTGACCTACACACACTTTACATACGGTGTAGATCTTGTCCAACCGCCCTGAAAGAACCCAAAATACGAACATACGGCAGATAAGCTGGTGCAGGACGAGAGGTTTGTTGCTTGTAAGCTGTGTTTTGCTCTGGTACATGTTGATTTTTATTTGTCTTCTCTCAAAATAATTGTTATTTTAGACTAAGGGAGTGCAGTTTATCAGAGACCAGCTGTGATTCTGTGGCCTCAGCTCTGAAGTCCAACCTCTCCCATCTGAGGGTTCTGGACCTGAGCTCCAACATGTTGCAGGATTCAGGAGTGAAGCGGCTCTGTTCTGGACTGGAGAGTCCAAACTGTAAACTGGAGAGGCTCAGGTCAGTCTTCATTTTTCTACCTATATACCAGCTGCTAAGATGGTGAAGTGAGGCTGTTCTCAACACTGCTGTGATGCACCACATTAAAAAAATTCCTTGTAATATCGTGAATTCAGGTCTGACCCAACTAAGAACTAACGTAGGTTTAGTACTGACGCAGATAACATGCAGACCTGCACCGTATAACCTCATCCTGCATTTTTCAGATTAGAATACTGCAGCTTATCAGAGATCAGCTGTGGCTCTCTGGCCTCGGCGCTGAGGTCCAATCCCTCCCATCTCAGAGAACTGGACCTGAGTCACAACCAGCTGAAGGATTCAGGAGTGAAGCTGCTCTGTGGTTTTCTCCACTTTCCAAACTGCCGACTGGAAACTCTGAGGTAAACACCATTCTCAAAAATGTCCATTATTCCATTCGAGGGTCCTCACACTTTCTGAGTGTGTGTTGTGCCCAGTTCCTTCAGGAGGGAGGGCCACACGGGGACCACTTATTCATGATAAATTGATTTAAGGACAATGAAAAAGCCGACAGATGGTAACCAAAATTAGACAAAACTAGGTGAGGGTGCCTGGTAGACACCAGCCAACGAGGAGGGAGATGGTGAGGGAGACAGGAAGTCATCTAAGACAGGTTGTGCCTTTAAAGATGAGCCACAGGTGAGATGGATCTCCATGATGAGATGGGAGGGAAAGAGGTGGGAGAACCTGGGAAGAGTGAGGGCCAGAACAATATATATTCTCCTTTGGAACAGTGCAAACCTGAGAGGTTGGAATTGTGGTAATTACATATTACTATCATTTTTTAACCTGTAACTAAATTAAATATTTACAGATCATGCCTTTGATTAACCTTTCAGATTAATACTGGTTTCACTTATAACCTTATAAAAGTTTCCCTTCTTTATTTAGATTAATGCGCTGCAGGTTATCAGAGATCAGCTGTGACTCTCTGGCCTCGGCGCTGAGGTCCAATCCCTCCCATCTCAGAGAACTGGACCTGAGTGGGAACCAGCTGCAGGATTCAGGAGTGAAGCTGCTGTCTGATCTCGTAGAGAATCCAAACTATGGGCTGGAGACATTGAGACAGTAGCTGGTTGAAGCCAGTCAACTCCCGCTCATCTGCTGCATCACTCACTGACCACTGGTGAAGAACATCTGTGGAAACATCTGCCATCTACTCCCTCCATAGATGAAGAATTCAGTTTTTAAAAAGCGCTGGTGGACTTTCAGGAGATCAGTCGATGGTCGACAAAGCAGAAGCAGCTTCGCCTTGAAGTTAAATTAGTTCCTGGTATCACACAATGCATCTTTATAAAGTTCTAAATGGCTCCTCGGCCACTCTTATAAGCATGAAAACATTCTCTTAATTGTCTCTTCAAATGTCTGTATTATACGTTACTATTCACATCATGCCTTCAGAATCTTTAGGGTTTAGTATTTACTGTCTCTGTGACATGGAGCATTGGAATATTTCAGCTGCAGCCAGCAAAAACCCATCAGAATGACGGCTATCGGTGGGAACCGCAGGTCATTTGACTTTAGTCAATCTGGTAAATGTTATAGGATTTATTGCAATCTACCGTAATAAAAACTATGAATAAATGTGGGAAATAGGAAATAAGAAGAAGCAAAATGACCAAATAAAATTCCCATGAATACTGTAAATTTAAAGATGTCAAGAATGGAATATCAGCTTAAATTTAATCAAACATAAAGTGAAAAGGCCTCCTTTAAGTTTACTGCAAAAATAAACACTAAATCAAGAGTGACACGCGCCAAAAACGTCTCATTCTCTCTTCTGTCTCCACTCATTCTTTTATATTCTCTTAAGATAATGGGGACGGGGTCGTGTGATAACAAAACAAGCTAATTGGGGACTATATTTTTGTTGCAAGAACTTTGGCTCTTCAGAAGTTTCTATGTTGGCTTCCACAGATTGTGCATCCACTAGAAACTCAGTGTTTTTGAGGAACTACCAGGAGCGGCTGGAGTGGAGGCCAATGACGCTATAGCTACATATAGGTACATATAGATCACCGTTATCCTCAACCCAAAAGACCACCAGTTGGCGCAGCAATACTAAAGATAGGAGGTTGTGGTCGTTGCGCAGACGCGGAGTGATATCACGCACAAACGTGCCCTATGTTCTATATACCGTATGTTCGCGACCAAAGGGCGCACCGTATTAAAAGGTGCAGCCTCAGTTACGGGTGCTATTTCTGTATTTAACACATACATCAGGCGCTCCGCATTATAGGGCGCGGGCATGGTAAAACATACCGCTACCATAGCTTAAAACATGCATGCTAGCGCGTATTTAGCAATTTTGCGAAAGTCGAACAACCGACAACAATGTTTCCAAAATTAAAATTTTCGTATTTTTCGTATTTTGTTATTAAGCCCCGGAGGGCTGAAGCAGGACCGCTGTTAAAAATGTATCAGTCCGCGCTTCCAGTTCTGGTGCAACGTCCAGTTCTAAATGTATGAATCCGCGTATTGACGTTTCAACGTCCCATCAGTAAATGGGAGAGATTTGGATATAGTCCCCCTGAGGTGGTGTTTTTAGAGCAGTTCTTAACAACTTTCTCTTTGCCTGATAAGAGATCCAAACATTATTTCACTTCCCTATAAAATACTCTAAAATTTGCCATTCAAGATCAGATCCCACCAGGTATAATTCATCCTCTAAATTTTCACAATTTCTTATTCTGTCAGGCTGTTTTTAAACCTTTGGCAACATAAAATAAAGTACTCAACTGGTATTATGTCAGGCTGGTTTACATCCCATAAAAGAAGCCAGCAGAAATAAAGCACAACAGTTACACAGACTACGCACAATAATATAGAGGATATAAAAAACAGTGTTGAGATGGGTTTGTGTCACTTTAGTAAAATCAAAGCATTTTTCTTTATGTGCCAGCAATGAACACAATCTAAGAAGTCTTTGACCCTAAACATATGGAGCTCCTATAGAACAGACTAAAGATTTGTTGTTATTAAGATAAAGAAATGCAACATTTCCCCCAGAGAAATGATGGCGATGGAAAAAGCCCTGGCTGTGTGTGTGCATCACAGCAGGCGTGGGTTCTCCTCTCTGGAGTCATGCGGGGCTCCTTTGAAGGGCAGATGAGGAGGTTGGTTACAGATTCCCCTCAGAAAGATGATTACGGTGCCAAAGGTCATCACCGGGGTAACCAGGAAGAGGCAGAGTCGGTCTACTGTACGAGCGATGCCGCTCCAGTTATCCTTCTGCTGTCAGGACCAGACATTTACGCCACTTTTGATCTTTTTAAATCAGACTTTGGGTTGAGGACTCTGTTTGAACCCTCTGAGCTCATTGTAGTTGTTCTTGTTGCGCATGTGTTTAATGATGTAGTGGCTCCATCCACAGCCGGCTTGATCTCTGTGTACAGCTGATGGCTCCTCCCTCTTCTTGTGGTTTCACAGCTCCACACAGACACCAAAGCTCAGAACTCAAATGAAGCTACTGATGCTTCTATATCTCATGTGTTTAAATGTTTCTGGAAACGTCCTGGCAGCGTGTGTGACTCGGGTCACCAGTCCGTGTCTCCCAGACTGTTTCTCAAACATCAGCTCACTGCGGGACTTCACACTGTCGTACTCCTCAGCCGAGGAAATGCAGCCCACTGGGCTGGATCGCCGCGGTAACGCTCCATCCCAGTACGGCTCTGCCTCAGCAGGGCGGGACATGCGCAAGATGCGGGGTAATCGCTGGAGGAAGAGCTGGCAGAAAAAGAAAACAGGATTTGGAACACTGATACTGATGTGTGTATGTCTGTGTGTTATAGTGGGAAAACCACATGTTCATATATCCTCTTTCATATGTTATTAACTCACATGTTCATATATCCTCTTTCATATGTTATTAAGTCACATGTTCATATATCCTCTTTCATATGTTATTAAGTCACATGTTCATATATCCTCTTTCATATGTTATTAACTCACATGTTCATATATCCTCTTTCATATGTTATTAAGTCACATGTTCATATATCCTCTTTCATGTTATTAAATCACATGTTCATATATCCTCTTTCATATGTTATTAAGTCACATGTTCATATATCCTCTTTCATATGTTATTAACTCACATGTTCATATATCCTCTTTCATATGTTATTAAGTCACATGTTCATACATCCTCTTTCATGTTATTAAATCACATGTTCATATATCCTCTTTCATATGTTATTAAGTCACATGTTCATATATCCTCTTTCATATGTTATTAAGTCACATGTTCATATATCCTCTTTCATATGTGATTAAGTCACATGTTCCTATATCCTCTTTCATATGTTATTAAGTCACATGTTCATATATCCTCTTTCATATGTTATTAAGTCACATGTTCATATATCCTCTTTCATATGTTATTAAGTCACATGTTCATATATCCTCTTTCATATGTTATTAAGTCACATGTTCATATATCCTCTTTCATATGTTATTAAGTCACATGTTCATATATCCTCTTTCATATGTTATTAAGTCACATGTTCATATATCCTCTTTCATATGTGATTAAGTCACATGTTCATATATCCTCTTTCATATGTTATTAAGTCACATGTTCATATATCCTCTTTCATGTTATTAAATCACATGTTCATATATCCTCTTTCATATGTTATTAAGTCACATGTTCATATATCCTCTTTCATATGTTATTAAGTCACATGTTCATATATCCTCTTTCATATGTGATTAAGTCACATGTTCCTATATCCTCTTTCATATGTTATTAAGTCACATGTTCATATATCCTCTTTCATATGTTATTAAGTCACATGTTCATATATCCTCTTTCATATGTTATTAAGTCACATGTTCATATATCCTCTTTCATATGTTATTAAGTCATATATTCATATATCCTCTTTCATATGTTATTAAGTCACATGTTCATATATCCTCTTTCATATGTTATTAAGTCACATGTTCATATATCCTCTTTCATATGTTATTAAGTCACATGTTCATATATCCTCTTTCATATGTTATTAAGTCACATGTTCATATATCCTCTTTCATATGTGATTAAGTCACATGTTCATATATCCTCTTTCATATGTTATTAAGTCACATGTTCATATATCCTCTTTCATACGTTATTAAGTCACAGGTTCATATATCCTCTTTCATATGTTATTAAGTCATATGTTCATATATCCTCTTTCATATGTTATTAAGTCACATGTTCATATATCCTCTTTCATATGTTATTAAGTCACATGTTCATATATCCTCTATATTCTCGTTCATATGTTATTAAGTCGTATGTTCATATATCCTGATGTTCATCTGTTCAACAAAGGGACAACAGGATGTGTGTGTCTTACCTGTTTGGTCCACTCAGACATGACGTGTGTGCTCGGCGTCCTGAAGTGGAGGTTGAGGACGACCACACAGTTCAGCACCACCACCGTCACCACCACCATGATGAACATCAAATATCTTCAACACACAAACACACTCAGGTGTTTTCCATTTTTTAAATCTCAGCCGGTTGTCACCTGGTTCTGCAGCCCTAATGTATATATAGTTTGGAGAAGCAGAATATATCTGATTCAGAGTTAAAGTGATGTGGAGTAAATGGTGCGTTTACCTACTTCACAATAAGAGGAACAGACGTGGATGTTTCTGGAGCCTTTGAGAGATCAAGAGTAGGAAGACAGACTGAGCGAGCAGCACCAAGATGGACAGTGTCATCTTCTCACCACCTACACACATTCACACACATTTTTATTATCCTTTTAAAAATATATTCAAAAATCTGTTGGGGAGCTAATTAATGTTTCTCGATTAATGGCGGCCCCTCAGCTCCGCCCACTACCGATGTTTGCTGCTTTATTAGCTGTGTTGTCCCGTGCTGACGTGATATTCAGCTATAATGTCTGATTCTTTGGGTGCTGTTGAAGGTTAACTCAGTTCATGTAGTTGTGATTCTGAAAAGGTCCCAGACTGTTAATCTGCCTGACGCTGGCTTCAGTACGATCTGTGACTCTGCACTGACTGTCTGCGGGCAGGTAGTAGACCAGCGAGGCCAGGAAGGAGATGAGCACGCAGGGGATGATGATGTTGACCACGTAGAAGAGAGGTTTGCGTCTGATGACCAGGTAGAAGGTGATGTCCTGATGCTTGTTGCTCTCCATGGGAATGTGTTTGTAGGTGTTTCTCTTGGCGGGTCGGTGGATGATCTCCCACTCACCATTCTCTGTTGGTCAAAGCCAGAGTTCAGACACAAGTGATGAAGTTATGACTGTCAGTCTGGTTGGAGCTGCAGCCAGTCTGAAGGCTCAGGCTCTGGGGAAAACAACTTCTCTGCATGTATCAACAGCATCCAGTACACTGAAAGTCACCCACAAGCTCCAGGACTGTATGCAGTAAAAAATAAAAATAAATGGAAATTAATCTTTACTTGGTTACCTGTAAAGCTTGCAGGATCAATAATGATCCATTCAACCGTACACTTGGTTTCATTGACTCTTTCTTCCTTCAGGAGCAACCTGATCTCTTTGGCATTGTACGTTAGAGAGCTGCAAGGCAACATGGGAAATGCAGTTCAGAATTTAAAAAGCCTTTTTTCCTACTGGGAGAGTTTAGCTGCACCGTGCATTTTATTTTTGCACCTTTTTCTCCTCTCATATGTGTTTAGATTCTATAAAATCTTGACTCAGCTCAGTTTAAAACATCATGTCAGAGTTTGTCTGCGTTTCAAACAACAATGAAAAATCCTGCCCGTGCATACGTGAATTTGAGCGTGCAGTCCTGCCAGTCAAAGGGGAAATATTTGACGCTGATGGAGCAGGACGATCTGAAGATGGTGGGTGGTAATCAGTAGCAGAGACCTGTTGAATCCACTAGAACGTTGCAGTAGTAGGCCACGTTGAATTGGGCATCGTTGCTGAGGAGGTGGTTGTACACACGGAAATGTATTAAACATAACGAATTCAAGTATAAATAACAGGACAAGTGATACTTGTTCATTGTTATGACTATTTGATCATGTTAAAGGGGTTGAAACCATATTTTATTTAGAAACTCTTTCTGAACTCTGGTGCTCTGAAACATCTCCGCTTCCATTTTCAGCTGTTTTTATTATCAATAACGTCAAATCATCCATCCATCCAAATCGTTGTCCTGTTGGACCACCAAAGGACAAACACTTTCCATTTAGCATGGACAAAAAAATCCTGTTTAGCAATAAAGCTCGGCTCCATTCTCAGGTTTGTAGGTGTAGCATGAAGTCAGGCCCACTGCTGCTTTCTGCAGCTTTAGGAGAACAAGAATAGATTTTATCAGCAGACTGTGAGAATAAACAAGTGGAGTTTGTTCCTGATTGTAGCAGGAACCTCTGCGCAGGTAAAGCTAACACAGCCAGCTGGATCAAATTAGACACACAACAGACAGTAGATGGGGCCAAGGAGTAAAGATGCTTTTTGTAAAAAAAAATAAAATAAAAAAAAAGATACAGCTGAGGCTGAAAGTGTCTGAAATAGTCTAATAGTTTAATTATTTATCCCTCTTCACATTAAACAAGACTTTAAAATTCCTCTTCTGTGATTAAGAAGCTCACCCATTTTCTGCATGTCAAGCTTTGCCTCCGTTCAGAGGTTCTGGCTTCAACCATAAACTATTCTAAAAATGGAATAATTAAAATAAGAAAAAGAATCATCTTAGAATAAGCAAGGGATTGCGAAGTACACAGTCACTGATTCTCAATTTAATTTTTATGCTTATTTTTGTGAATATATTTTAGATTTGATATTTTTTAAAATTTGAAACTTTACTGTGTTTCCTTATGTGTTTATCTGCTTTGTGTTATGTGACTGAGGATCAAAACATTTTTACATGTACATTTTGGCATAAGTTAAAAATACATTAGTGTAATTCTAATAGTGTAATATCATACTGTCGAAATATTTGCATGAGGAAGTTTATGTAATGACATTTTGGGTATAAATAAAGTTGATGAGTCTTTATATTTTCTGTTAAGTTTAAATGTATTTGTTATTTGACTCTTTATTTGCATTTTGAATGAAACTTGAACGCAAAGTTGTCTGCTCCTTTGTTTACTTCCGGTTCCTGTCGCTAGTTTCCGGTCTCGTGAGCTAACTCTCGCTAGCTTGTCACTGACGGTGGTTGTCAGCGCAGCATCAGCGAGTCTCCAGCCCGGACGCGGCTCCTTCGTGCGTCCACAGAGGCTCCGTCTGTCTCCTACTGACTTGTATCTCGACATTTTGTCGTCGCTGCTGGTTGTCAAACGTTTGCTGGAACTTGTGGCGCTCGGCTGCCGGCGACGGCAGCTATATCTGTTTTAAAGAAGCGGAGGAGACCGCGGAGGAGGTTCCGAGGATGAACCCTCAGTGCGCCCGCTGTGGGAAGATCGTCTACCCGACAGAGAAAGTGAGCTGCCTGGACACCGTGAGCTGGATGACCCGGAGAAGCGTCCTTTTAGTCCGTTTTTGCGAGGATGACAGAAACGGGAACCTTTGGGCAGGTCCTGTGTGTGTTGTCTTGTTATTTTATATGACAAAGAGACGAGACGTGTTTCTAAGCCAAGCGTCTTTACTTGTTCCAGCACGTGTACCCCTTGCCTGCTACCGAGCATGCTGGGTAATGTAGTTGTCCTTCTATTAAACACATAACACCACATCTTCCCCCCTTTAAAGAAAGATTTATCCTTACGCGAAGACATAAAAAAAATGTTTTAACATTAAATGTTTTTTAATGTTTTTTAAATTTTTTAACTTCTTGGCATTGTAACTGTTTGTAAACAACTTTCTGCGTAAACTTTGTTTTAGATTGAAGAAGAAAATAATAAAGTGCAAATTATCTAAACATCTGAACAGCTTATGAACATGTCAACAATTCCCAACAACCCACAAAGTGCTCAACAGGTCTCGATCAGCCTCTTAGGTGGCTGAACATGTCTCTTTGGTCTCGACAACCCTGCAGCAGGTGGTGATGCTTGCACTTTTGTCAAACCATGGTCAGCACAATCAGGCCCACTACCAGCCGGTTCTGCCGATCCAGCTGTGTCCTGCTGGACGGCTTCCTGGGCCACAGTGTCCCTCTGACTCTGCTGCAGCTGAAGATCTATGCGGTTCCTTCTCAACAGCAGACCACTGTCCACCTGGACTCTGTAGGATCGTGGAGCAACTTCTTCCTGCACCTGTCCGGTTTGCTGCCATGTGCCTGTGGAACAGTCCCTGAGACGAACATTGTCTCCAGGCTTCAGCATAGGCAGGTGTTTCGCCTTCCGATCATGCCGCTTGTTTCTCCTTCTGGCCCTCCTTCGACTTTCTGATTCTGGATGCCCCTTTGGGTGTCAGCAAGTCCTCACACACTGGCAGGTTAGATCGAATGCGCCTACCCATCAGCATTTGTGCTGGCGACAGTCCATTTTGTAAGGGTGTGCTCCGGTAGATCAGAACACTCTTTTGGAAGCTGTCATTGGTTTGTGACTTTTTCAACAGGTTTTTTACAGTCTTCACAGAGCTCTCCGCCAAGCCATTTGATTTTGGATATGTTGGGCTCGGCGTGGTGTTCTTGAATCCCCATTCTTTGGCAAAAACAGCAAACTCCCCGCTAGAAAACTGAGGCCCATTGTCCGAAAACAACTCGCACGGGACACCGTGTCTGGCAAAAACAGTCTTTAGATAGATGATCACTGTTTTGCTCGATGTCGACTGCAGCATTCCAACTTGGAAAGTTTGAGAAGTAGTCAGTGACCACTATGTAGCTCTTTCCATCCCAGTCGAACAGATCAGTTCCAACCTTGTAGTAGGGTCTGTGGGGCACTGGATGAGTCATCAGCGGCTCAGCTTGTTGTTTTGGTCTGTAGATGCGGCATAGTTCACATGATGCCGTTACCTGGCTAATATCTTGATTCATTCTTGGCCAGTACATTACTTCCCTAGCTCTACGCTTACACTTGACCTCTCCAAGGTGGCCTTCATGTATCTTTTGTAGCATCAGTCTACGTAGAGAAGAAGGAATAACAAGCTTGCTCCCTTTCATCACGATGTCATCCACCACCATGAGCTCTGCTCTACAATTCCAGTAATCTTGTATTTTAACAGGGCAATTCTTTTTATTGTCAGGCCATCCTTTCAATATTGCACTCTTGAGTTCTGTCATTGTTTCATCTGCAATAGTCTCTCTCTGTATTTGCAGTGTTTTGTCTTCAGTCACTGGCAGAGATGTGACAACCATGTCCTCGTATGCCTCTATTTCTATGCTTTCCTTACTGTCTGGCTGTTCTTTCCTGTCTACTGCCCTAGACAGAGTGTCGGCTGTGTACATGTATTTTCCTTGAGTGTATATCATGTGCACGTCGTATTTTTGCAGCCTGATTAGCATTCGTTGTATACGTACCGGACAGTCATTTAATGGTTTGTTCATAATTGACACCAGTGGTTTGGGATCAGTTTCCACTTCAAACATCTTGCCATAAACGTACTGATGGAAACGTTCACATGCATACAAGCTTGCTAACAACTCTTTTTCAATTTGAGCGTACCTGGACTCGGCGCTCGTCAAGGCTCGTGATGCATAGGCAACAGGTAACCACTGCTCTTCATGTTGCTGCAGCAGCACTGCTCCTGAACCATATTGTGATGCATCTGCCGAAATTCTGGTGCTCTTCTCTGGGTCGTAGAACCTCAACACAGGTGCCTGTGTCAGAATTTCTTTCAGTTTTAGGAAACACTGTTCTTGCTCGTGAGACCAGACCCATTCAATCTTTTGCTCAAGCAGACTCCTGAGAGGTGCTGACTGTGTTGACAGTTGTGGGACAAATTTGGCTAGGTAGGTGACCATCCCCAGGAACCTTCTGACCTCATCTTTGTTAGTTGGTCTCTCCATGTTGTTAATAGCTGAGTTGTTCTCGGGTCGGGCTTCACCCCCTCTTCACTCACAACATCTCCCACAAAGGTAAGTGATTTGACTCCGAACTCACATTTGTCTTTGTTAAGTTTCAGATTCACCTCCCTTGTCTTGTCCAGCACTTGTCTCAGTCTTCTGTCGTGTTCTTCTCGAGTTGAGCCCCAAACGATGATGTCATCCATCATTGTCTCAACTCCAGGAATGTGCTCAAAAATCATGTGAATAGTCTTATGATAGACCTCAGGTGCCGACAAGATACCATATGGCAGACGAAGAAATCTGTACCTTCCCTCTGGAGTGTTGAATGTGCACAGGCGGGAACTCTCCTCGTCAAGTCTCATCTGCCAGAAGCCTGACGAAGCATCTAATTTACTGAACCATTTAGCTCCAGCAAATTGTGCCATGATTTCTTCTCTGGTTGGTAACTTGAAGTGTTCTCTTTTGATTGCTTTATTTAGATCCCTTGGATCTAGGCACGTTCTCAGGGCACCTGTTTTCTTTTGCAGAACGACAAGCGAGCTGACACATTCCGTTGGCTCATCAATTTTCTTGATGACTCCC
Organism: Takifugu rubripes; assembly: GCF_901000725.2. NCBI lineage: Eukaryota > Metazoa > Chordata > Actinopteri > Tetraodontiformes > Tetraodontidae > Takifugu > Takifugu rubripes. The sequence continues at coordinate 1,282,343 of NC_042305.1, forward strand.
AGTTTTTCCATGCGCACCAGTTCATCTTTTAGTTTTTCTCGCAGAGCAAATGGAATTTTTCTGCAAGGATGCACAACAGGAGTCACACTTTTATCCACACGTATCTTATGTCGACCAGGCAGGCATCCAAGTCCTTCAAAACAGTCTTTATATTCCTCCATAAGTGATTCCTGAGTATTTGCAGTATCTGATGATGTCACTACAAACACTCTTTTGACCAGATTGAGCTTTATGCAAGTACTGAGACTCAGGATTGGTTGTACACTCATATCCACAACCAGTAGTTGTGCTCTTATCTGTCGACATTGGTGTTTGAAGGTTGCAATACAACCACCTTTCACAGGAACACGTTCTCCGGTATAGCCACTCACTTTTGTTTTTACCGGATGAATTTTGCTCTTTACTGTCAGTTTTTTGTAATCTTCTAAGGATATCAGATTTACATGAGCACCTGTATCTAGCTTGAAAGGTATTATTGTCTGGTTGAGTTGTATTGGCACAATCCATTCCTCTTTCTCAGTTGCACTAGACTGCACCATGTTCACTATGAACTCATCATCCTCCTCTTCTTCAACTGTGTGGACTTTCTGTCTTGAAGCCGCTCTGCAGCATTTAGCATGGTGATTGTTTTTTCCACAGTTGTTACAAATCTTTCCAAATGCAGGGCAGGATTTAGGCTTGTGAGTGCCTCCACATTTACCACATTTAAACTCCTTAGATTTCTCTTTTTGTTTGGCAGATGTTATCTTCTTTCTTTGTTCTTTGTGAATGGCATGCACCGATGTTTCACCTCTCCGCAGCTCTTTTGCTTGGGCTCTTGTAGTTTCTGCTGCGCTACACATACTGACACACTTATCCAATGTAAGTCCTGTTTCTCTCAGCAGTCTTTCTCGAAGTGCATTGTCCATTGTCCCACAAACAATTCTATCTCTCACTAGTGAGTCTCTAAGAGTGTCAAATTCGCACGTTTTGCTTAGCGTGTGAAGCTCTGCCAGGTACTGTTCAAAAGGTACTCCTGATTTTGGTCGTGTGTAAAAAACTTGTACCTCTCGAAGGTCACATTTTGTCTTGGTACAAAGTATTCTTCAAACTTTGCCATTAGCTGTGCTAGAGTATGCTACCGAGCATGCTGGGTAATGTAGTTGTCCTTCTATTAAACACATAACACCACACTCTTTAAACATTTTTAGGATCGTGAATTTTTCAATCAAATATCTTCCGTTTGATAATGCCCAAAGCGGGATTCGAACTCTCCCTCTGGGGTCTTCAGGAGGTTTCAATCAGGTTGTCTGTTACAGCAAATCTCGACTGGCCCGCACCGGCCCGGGATCGATTCCCGGCCATGGCACATTGCGTTTAACTTGATTTCATTTATCGGAGTTGAATCTTGTTTGATTTGTTTGAAGACGTTTCACCTCTCATCCAAGATCCGTTCTAGGCAGATTTGATGATATGACGCTCATAGGCTATATAGCCTTTTCTTTTTGGGGGGAATGGATTGGAGGCTGCTCCAACATTGACGTTTGGACTGTGACAAAGCAAAATGGACAACCTCCACCAGAATAAATGTTTCAAGAAAATAAGTTTGAGTTGTATTAACTTCAAAAGGCCATTTTCTTGCGGCTGCTCTCGCTTACGGCCATACCACCCTGAGAACGCCCGATCTCGTCCGATCTCGGAAGCTAAGCAGGGTCGGGCCTGGTTAGTACTTGGATGGGTGACCGCCTGGGAATACCAGGTGCTGTAAGCTTTTTGCACTCCTCCACTGGGTCAGCAGAGGCCGCCAGTGTTCCTGATAATTATCCAGCCAGATGTAATTCACTTCTTAAGTACTTCTAACATTGAGATTTAATGTTGCACTATTGTACATCGTTTTAGATTTAATATTTAACTCCTGTACATAGTTTGGGATTTAATGTTGAACTATGTATATAGTTTGAGATTTAATGTTTTATGAGTGTGTGTGTGTGTGTGTGTGTGTGTGTGTGTGTGTGTGTGTGTGTGTGTGTGTGTGTGTGTGTGTGTGTCGCAAGGATGATCGGCGGTGGAGGAGACAGAGGGAGACGGGAGCTTCTTTACTCCAAAAATTTATTTTTATTTTCCAAAAATAAAGTGGTGTCAGAAGATGCCAGGTTGAATCCATACAATAACATACAGACCCTGCACACTTTTACACACCACAACTTTGACTCTTTCTCCAACAATTGTTTTTTTCTCCAAAATAACAACCAACCAACTCAACATCCCACCCCGTCTGGGGTCTACTACAGGGCTAATATAGCTGTAGCCCTCCTACAGGTGAAACCAATTATCAAAATTATTACGCTAACTAATACATTTACAAACTCAAAATAACAACCGAACAGAAAATATAAAATATGCGTAAAACGCCCAAAACAAATGTCCACCATCAAAACCACCCAGTGCATAGTAAAATACATGTTCAACTTACTCTTATAAAACACCCCCGCTAAAATAGATTGTGCCGTAGCACCTCGCGAAACCCCTCCATGTATACAATCATTGAGCAGTCCATCGGTTTCCCCGAACCAGGAAGTATGTCCTGCTGGTGAGCTATTGAAATATTGGTGCTTTTGATAAATGACAAACAAATAAACCTCGATGCTTTTAAACAGCCATAGCGTGAGTGTGATTCTTTGGGCAACGTTAAACAGACGGGAGGTGACGCGGTGAGGCAATATGACGCGCGTTGTTTACTTGGGTGGAAATAATTGTAACATAAATGCCGGTTGGCCATGCCGTGCATGTCGGCTACAATGTATTCCAATAAGAAGCTATGGTAAAAAGTGGTGTGTGTGAAATGCTTCAACCGAGTAAACCAAGACAGAACGGAATGGAAATGAAATGCAAACGTGTCGGCGTAAGTGGCACGGCTCACTCCGTGCGTGCGTGTGTGTGTCTGTGTACGTGTGTTTGTGTTTAAATAAAATTGAATTTCCCACTTTGGTCCACACTATTGTCAACATTTCTGTCTTCGCAAAAGCCAACTCAAGGCGGCAGAGTCCGGAATTGAAAACAATATCTAAAGAACTCAAGTATCATACTAACAACACTAATATTCCATCTGTCTATCCCCAACTGAATTAACTCCACACCTATCTCATCACATTATTTGTAACAGAATAAGCAGATAACGTAGCATTTCCCTGTTCATATCTGCGACTTGCAATTTAGAATTTGTCAATAAAACTATGCTATGACACAAACTACAGTTTAATAGACTGCTGTGCTCCTAAAGAGAGCAGCATTTGTGGCTCATAAACCTCACAGACACTGCTTTGCTCTTTAAACATTTTCATGATCGTGAATTTTTCAATCAAATATCTTCCGTTTGATAATGCCCAAAGCGGGATTCGAACTCTCCCTCTGGGGTCTTCAGGAGGTTTCAATCAGGTTGTCTGTTACAGCAAATCTCGACTGGCCCGCACCGGCCCGGGATCGATTCCCGGCCATGGCACATTGCGTTTAACTTGATTTCATTTATCGGAGTTGAATCTTGTTTGATTTGTTTGAAGACGTTTCACCTCTCATCCAAGATCCGTTCTAGGCAGATTTGATGATATGACGCTCATAGGCTATATAGCCTTTTCTTTTTGGGGGGAATGGATTGGAGGCTGCTCCAACATTGACGTTTGGACTGTGACAAAGCAAAATGGACAACCTCCACCAGAATAAATGTTTCAAGAAAATAAGTTTGAGTTGTATTAACTTCAAAAGGCCATTTTCTTGCGGCTGCTCTCGCTTACGGCCATACCACCCTGAGAACGCCCGATCTCGTCCGATCTCGGAAGCTAAGCAGGGTCGGGCCTGGTTAGTACTTGGATGGGAGACCGCCTGGGAATACCAGGTGCTGTAAGCTTTTTGCACTCCTCCACTGGGTCAGCAGAGGCCGCCAGTGTTCCTGATAATTATCCAGCCAGATGTAATTCACTTCTTAAGTACTTCTAACATTGAGATTTAATGTTGCACTATTGTACATCGTTTTAGATTTAATATTTAACTCCTGTACATAGTTTGGGATTTAATGTTGAACTATGTATATAGTTTGAGATTTAATGTTTTATGAGTGTGTGTGTGGGGTGTGTGTGTGTGTGTGTGTGTGTGTCGCAAGGATGATCGGCGGTGGAGGAGACAGAGGGAGACGGGAGCTTCTTTACTCCAAAAATTTATTTTTATTTTCCAAAAATAAAGTGGTGTCAGAAGATGCCAGGTTGAATCCATACAATAACATACAGACCCTGCACACTTTTACACAGCACAACTTTGACTCTTTCTCCAACAATTCTTTTTTTCTCCAAAATAACAACCAACCAACTCAACATCCCACCCCGTCTTGGGTCTACTACAGGGCTAATATAGCTGTAGCCCTCCTACAGGTGAAACCAATTATCAAAATTATTACGCTAACTAATACATTTACAAACTCAAAATAACAACCGAACAGAAAATATAAAATATGCGTAAAACGCCCAAAACTAATTTCCACCATCAAAACCACCCAGTGCATAGTAAAATACATGTTCATCTTACTCTTATAAAACACCCCCGCTAAAATAGATTGTGCCGTAGCACCTCGCGAAACCCCTCCATGGATACAATCATTGAACAGTCCATCGGTTTCCCCGAACCAGGAAGTATGTCCTGCTGGTGAGCTATTGAAATATTGGTGCTTTTGATAAATGACAAACAAATAAACCTCGATGCTTTTAAACAGCCATAGTGTGAGTGTGATTCTTTGGGCAACGTTAAACAGACGCGAGGTGACACGGTGAGGCAATATGACGCGCGTTGTTTACTTGGGTGGAACTAATTGGAACATAAATGCCGGTTGGCCATGCCGTGCATGTCGGCTACAATGTATTCCAATAAGAAGCTATGGTAAAAGGTGGTGTGTGTGAAATGCTTCAACCGAGTAAACCAAGACAGAACGGAATGGAAATGAAATGCAAACGTGTCGGCGTAAGTGGCACGGCTCACTCCGTGCGTGTGTGTGTCTGTGTACGTGTGTTTGTGTTTAAATAAAATTGAATTTCCCACCTTGGTCCACACTATTGTCAACATTTCTGTCTTCGCAAAAGCCAACTCAAGGCGGCAGAGTCCGGAATTGAAAACAATATCTAAAGAACTCAAGTATCATCCTAACAACACTAATATTCCATCTGTCTATCCCCAACTGAATTAACTCCACACCTATCTCATCACATTATTTGTAACAGAATAAGCAGATAACGTAGCATTTCCCTGTTCATATCTGCGACTTGCAATTTAGAATTTGTCAATAAAACTATGCTATGACACAAACTACAGTTTAATAGACTGCTGTGCTCCTAAAGAGAGCAGCATTTGTGGCTCATAAACCTCACAGACACTGCTTTGCTCTTTAAACATTTTTATGATCGTGAATTTTTCAATCAAATATCTTCCGTTTGATAATGCCCAAAGCGGGATTCGAACTCTCCCTCTGGGGTCTTCAGGAGGTTTCAATCAGGTTGTCTGTTACAGCAAATCTCGACTGGCCCGCACCGGCCCGGGATCGATTCCCGGCCATGGCACATTGCGTTTAACTTGATTTCATTTATCGGAGTTGAATCTTGTTTGATTTGTTTGAAGACGTTTCACCTCTCATCCAAGATCCGTTCTAGGCAGATTTGATGATATGACGCTCATAGGCTATATAGCCTTTTCTTTTTGGGGGGAATGGATTGGAGGCTGCTCCAACATTGACGTTTGGACTGTGACAAAGCAAAATGGACAACCTCCACCAGAATAAATGTTTCAAGAAAATAAGTTTGAGTTGTATTAACTTCAAAAGGCCATTTTCTTGCGGCTGCTCTCGCTTACGGCCATACCACCCTGAGAACGCCCGATCTCGTCCGATCTCGGAAGCTAAGCAGGGTCGGGCCTGGTTAGTACTTGGATGGGAGACCGCCTGGGAATACCAGGTGCTGTAAGCTTTTTGCACTCCTCCACTGGGTCAGCAGAGGCCGCCAGTGTTCCTGATAATTATCCAGCCAGATGTAATTCACTTCTTAAGTACTTCTAACATTGAGATTTAATGTTGCACTATTGTACATCGTTTTAGATTTAATATTTAACTCCTGTACATAGTTTGGGATTTAATGTTGAACTATGTATATAGTTTGAGATTTAATGTTTTATGAGTGTGTGTGTGTGTGTGTGTGTGTGTGTGTGTGTGTGTGTGCGTGTGTGTGTGTGTCGCAAGGATGATCGGCGGTGGAGGAGACAGAGGGAGACGGGAGCTTCTTTACTCCAAAAATTTATTTTTATTTTCCAAAAATAAAGTGGTGTCAGAAGATGCCAGGTTGAATCCATACAATAACATACAGACCCTGCACACTTTTACACACCACAACTTTGACTCTTTCTCCAACAATTGTTTTTTTCTCCAAAATAACAACCAACCAACTCAACATCCCACCCCGTCTGGGGTCTACTACAGGGCTAATATAGCTGTAGCCCTCCTACAGGTGAAACCAATTATCAAAATTATTACGCTAACTAATACATTTACAAACTCAAAATAACAATCGAACAGAAAATATAAAATATGCGTAAAACGCACAAAACATATGTCCACCATCAAAACCACCCAGTGCATAGTAAAATACATGTTCAACTTACTCTTATAAAACACCCCCGCTAAAATAGATTGTGCCGTAGCACCTCGCGAAACCCCTCCATGTATACAATCATTGAGCAGTCCATCGGTTTCCCCGAACCAGGAAGTATGTCCTGCTGGTGAGCTATTGAAATATTGGTGCTTTTGATAAATGACAAACAAATAAACCTCGATGCTTTTAAACAGCCATAGCGTGAGTGTGATTCTTTGGGCAACGTTAAACAGACGGGAGGTGACGCGGTGAGGCAATATGACGCGCGTTGTTTACTTGGGTGGAAATAATTGGAACATAAATGCCGGTTGGCCATGCCGTGCATGTCGGCTACAATGTATTCCAATAAGAAGCTATGGTAAAAGTGGTGTGTGTGAAATGCTTCAACCGAGTAAACCAAGACAGAACGGAATGGAAATGAAATGCAAACGTGTCGGCGTAAGTGGCACGGCTCACTCCGTGCGTGCGTGTGTGTGTCTGTGTACGTGTGTTTGTGTTTAAATAAAATTGAATTTCCCACTTTGGTCCACACTATTGTCAACATTTCTGTCTTCGCAAAAGCCAACTCAAGGCGGCAGAGTCCGGAATTGAAAACAATATCTAAAGAACTCAAGTATCATACTAACAACACTAATATTCCATCTGTCTATCCCCAACTGAATTAACTCCACACCTATCTCATCACATTATTTGTAACAGAATAAGCAGATAACGTAGCATTTCCCTGTTCATATCTGCGACTTGCAATTTAGAATTTGTCAATAAAACTATGCTATGACACAAACTACAGTTTAATAGACTGCTGTGCTCCTAAAGAGAGCAGCATTTGTGGCTCATAAACCTCACAGACACTGCTTTGCTCTTTAAACATTTTTATGATCGTGAATTTTTCAATCAAATATCTTCCGTTTGATAATGCCCAAAGCGGGATTCGAACTCTCCCTCTGGGGTCTTCAGGAGGTTTCAATCAGGTTGTCTGTTACAGCAAATCTCGACTGGCCCGCACCGGCCCGGGATCGATTCCCGGCCATGGCACATTGCGTTTAACTTGATTTCATTTATCGGAGTTGAATCTTGTTTGATTTGTTTGAAGACGTTTCACCTCTCATCCAAGATCCGTTCTAGGCAGATTTGATGATATGACGCTCATAGGCTATATAGCCTTTTCTTTTTGGGGGGAATGGATTGGAGGCTGCTCCAACATTGACGTTTGGACTGTGACAAAGCAAAATGGACAACCTCCACCAGAATAAATGTTTCAAGAAAATAAGTTTGAGTTGTATCAACTTCAAAAGGCCATTTTCTTGCGGCTGCTCTCGCTTACGGCCATACCACCCTGAGAACGCCCGATCTCGTCCGATCTCGGAAGCTAAGCAGGGTCGGGCCTGGTTAGTACTTGGATGGGAGACCGCCTGGGAATACCAGGTGCTGTAAGCTTTTTGCACTCCTCCACTGGGTCAGCAGAGGCCGCCAGTGTTCCTGATAATTATCCAGCCAGATGTAATTCACTTCTTAAGTACTTCTAACATTGAGATTTAATGTTGCACTATTGTACATCGTTTTAGATTTAATATTTAACTCCTGTACATAGTTTGGGATTTAATGTTGAACTATGTATATAGTTTGAGATTTAATGTTTTATGAGTGTGTGTGTGTGGTGTGTGTGTGTGTGTGTGTCGCAAGGATGATCGGCGGTGGAGGAGACAGAGGGAGACGGGAGCTTCTTTACTCCAAAAATTTATTTTTATTTTCCAAAAATAAAGTGGTGTCAGAAGATGCCAGGTTGAATCCATACAATAACATACAGACCCTGCACACTTTTACACACCACAACTTTGACTCTTTCTCCAACAATTCTTTTTTTCTCCAAAATAACAACCAACCAACTCAACATCCCACCCCGTCTTGGGTCTACTACAGGGCTAATATAGCTGTAGCCCTCCTACAGGTGAAACCAATTATCAAAATTATTACGCTAACTAATACATTTACAAACTCAAAATAACAATCGAACAGAAAATATAAAATATGCGTAAAACGCCCAAAACTAATTTCCACCATCAAAACCACCCAGTGCATAGTAAAATACATGTTCATCTTACTCTTATAAAACACCCCCGCTAAAATAGATTGTGCCGTAGCACCTCGCGAAACCCCTCCATGGATACAATCATTGAACAGTCCATCGGTTTCCCCGAACCAGGAAGTATGTCCTGCTGGTGAGCTATTGAAATATTGGTGCTTTTGATAAATGACAAACAAATAAACCTCGATGCTTTTAAACAGCCATAGTGTGAGTGTGATTCTTTGGGCAACGTTAAACAGACGGGAGGTGACACGGTGAGGCAATATGACGCGCGTTGTTTACTTGGGTGGAACTAATTGGAACATAAATGCCGGTTGGCCATGCCGTGCATGTCGGCTACAATGTATTCCAATAAGAAGCTATGGTAAAAGGTGGTGTGTGTGAAATGCTTCAACCGAGTAAACCAAGACAGAACGGAATGGAAATGAAATGCAAACGTGTCGGCGTAAGTGGCACGGCTCACTCCGTGCGTGCGTGTGTGTGTCTGTGTACGTGTGTTTGTGTTTAAATAAAATTGAATTTCCCACCTTGGTCCACACTATTGTCAACATTTCTGTCTTCGCAAAAGCCAACTCAAGGCGGCAGAGTCCGGAATTGAAAACAATATCTAAAGAACTCAAGTATCATCCTAACAACACTAATATTCCATCTGTCTATCCCCAACTGAATTAACTCCACACCTATCTCATCAGAATATTTGTAACAGAATAAGCAGATAACGTAGCATTTCCCTGTTCATATCTGCGACTTGCAATTTAGAATTTGTCAATAAAACTATGCTATGACACAAACTACAGTTTAATAGACTGCTGTGCTCCTAAAGAGAGCAGCATTTGTGGCTCATAAACCTCACAGACACTGCTTTGCTCTTTAAACATTTTTATGATCGTGAATTTTTCAATCAAATATCTTCCGTTTGATAATGCCCAAAGCGGGATTCGAACTCTCCCTCTGGGGTCTTCAGGAGGTTTCAATCAGGTTGTCTGTTACAGCAAATCTCGACTGGCCCGCACCGGCCCGGGATCGATTCCCGGCCATGGCACATTGCGTTTAACTTGATTTCATTTATCGGAGTTGAATCTTGTTTGATTTGTTTGAAGACGTTTCACCTCTCATCCAAGATCCGTTCTAGGCAGATTTGATGATATGACGCTCATAGGCTATATAGCCTTTTCTTTTTGGGGGGAATGGATTGGAGGCTGCTCCAACATTGACGTTTGGACTGTGACAAAGCAAAATGGACAACCTCCACCAGAATAAATGTTTCAAGAAAATAAGTTTGAGTTGTATTAACTTCAAAAGGCCATTTTCTTGCGGCTGCTCTCGCTTACGGCCATACCACCCTGAGAACGCCCGATCTCGTCCGATCTCGGAAGCTAAGCAGGGTCGGGCCTGGTTAGTACTTGGATGGGAGACCGCCTGGGAATACCAGGTGCTGTAAGCTTTTTGCACTCCTCCACTGGGTCAGCAGAGGCCGCCACTGTTCCTGATAATTATCCAGCCAGATGTTATTCACTTCTTAAGTACTTCTAACATTGAGATTTAATGTTGCACTATTGTACATCGTTTTAGATTTAATATTTAACTCCTGTACATAGTTTGGGATTTAATGTTGAACTATGTATATAGTTTGAGATTTAATGTTTTATGAGTGTGTGTGTGTGTGTGTGTGTGTGTGTGTGTGTGTGTGCGTGTGTGTGTGTGTGTCGCAAGGATGATCGGCGGTGGAGGAGACAGAGGGAGACGGGAGCTTCTTTACTCCAAAAATTTATTTTTATTTTCCAAAAATAAAGTGGTGTCAGAAGATGCCAGGTTGAATCCATACAATAACATACAGACCCTGCACACTTTTACACACCACAACTTTGACTCTTTCTCCAACAATTCTTTTTTTCTCCAAAATAACAACCAACCAACTCAACATCCCACCCCGTCTTGGGTCTACTACAGGGCTAATATAGCTGTAGCCCTCCTACAGGTGAAACCAATTATCAAAATTATTACGCTAACTAATACATTTACAAACTCAAAATAACAACCGAACAGAAAATATAAAATATGCGTAAAACGCACAAAACATATGTCCACCATCAAAACCACCCAGTGCATAGTAAAATACATGTTCAACTTACTCTTATAAAACACCCCCGCTAAAATAGATTGTGCCGTAGCACCTCGCGAAACCCCTCCATGTATACAATCATTGAGCAGTCCATCGGTTTCCTCCGAACCAGGAAGTATGTCCTGCTGGTGAGCTATTGAATTATTGGTGCTTTTGATAAATGACAAACAAATAAAACCTCGATGCTTTTAAACAGCCATAGCGTGAGTGTGATTCTTTGGGCAACGTTTAAACAGACGGGAGGTGACGCGGTGAGGCAATATGACGCGCGTTGTTTACTTTGGGTGGAAATAATTGGAACATAAATGCCGGTTGGCCATGCCGTGCATGTCGGCTACAATGTATTCCAATAAGAAGCTATGGTAAAAAGTGGTGTGTGTGAAATGCTTCAACCGAGTAAACCAAGACAGAACGGAATGGAAATGAAATGCAAACGTGTCGGCGTAAGTGGCACGGCTCACTCCGTGCGTGGTGTGTGTGTCTGTGTACGTGTGTTTGTGTTTTAAATAAAATTGGAATTCCCACCTTTGGGCCACACTATTGTCAACATTTCTGTCTTCGCAAAAGCCAACTCAGGCGGCAGAGTCCGGATTGAAAACAATATCTAAAGAACTCAAGTATCATACTAAACAACACTATATTTCCATCTGCCTATCCCTCACTGAATTAACTCCACACCTATCTCATCACATTATTTGTAACAGAATAAGCAGATAACGTAGCATTTCCCTGTTCATATCTGCGACTTGCAATTTAGAATTTGTCAATAAAACTATGCTATGACACAAACTACAGTTTAATAGACTGCTGTGCTCCTAAAGAGAGCAGCATTTGTGGCTCATAAACCTCACAGACACTGCTTTGCTCTTTAAACATTTTCATGATCGTGAATTTTTCAATGAAATATCTTCCGTTTGATAATGCCCAAAGCGGGATTCGAACTCTCCCTCTGGGGTCTTCAGGAGGTTTCACTCAGGTTGTCTGTTACAGCAATTCTCGACTGGCCAGCACCGGCCCGGGATCGATTCCCGGCCATGGCACATTGCGTTTAACTTGATTTCATTTATCGGAGTTGAATCTTGTTTGATTTGTTTGAAGACGTTTCACCTCTCATCCAAGATCCGTTCTAGGCAGATTTGATGATATGACGCTCATAGGCTATATAGCCTTTTCTTTTTGGGGGGAATGGATTGGAGGCTGCTCCAACATTGACGTTTGGACTGTGACAAAGCAAAATGGACAACCTCCACCAGAATAAATGTTTCAAGAAAATAAGTTTGAGTTGTATCAACTTCAAAAGGCCATTTTCTTGCGGCTGCTCTCGCTTACGGCCATACCACCCTGAGAACGCCCGATCTCGTCCGATCTCGGAAGCTAAGCAGGGTCGGGCCTGGTTAGTACTTGGATGGGAGACCGCCTGGGAATACCAGGTGCTGTAAGCTTTTTGCACTCCTCCACTGGGTCAGCAGAGG
>NC_042305.1:1555175-1582675 GCF_901000725.2 Takifugu rubripes
CCGCCAGTGTTCCTGATAATTATCCAGCCAGATGTTATTCACTTCTTAAGTACTTCTAACATTGAGATTTAATGTTGCACTATTGTCCATCGTTTTAGATTTAATATTTAACTCCTGTACATAGTTTGGGATTTAATGTTGAACTATGTATATAGTTTGAGATTTAATGTTTTACGAGTGTGTGTGTGTGTGTGTGTGTGGCAAGGATGATCGGCGGTGGAGGAGACAGAGGGAGACGGGAGCTTCTTTACTCCAAAAATTTATTTTTATTTTCCAAAATAAAGTGGTGTCAGAAGATGCCAGGTTGAATCCATACAATAACATACAGACCCTGCACACTTTTACACACCACAACTTTGACTCTTTCCCCAACAATTCTTTTTTCTCCAAAAACAACAACCAACCAACCATCCCACCCCGTCTGGGGTCTACTACAGGGCTTCTATAGCTGTAGCCCTCCTACAGGTGAAACCAATTATCAAAATTATTACGCTAACTAATACATTTACAAACTCAAAATAACAACCGAACAGAAAATATAAAATATGCGTAAAACGCCCAAAACAAATTTCAACCATCAAAACCACCCAGTGCATAGTAAAATACATGTTCAACTTACTCTTATAAAACACCCCCGCTAAAATAGATTGTGCCGTAGCACTCGCGAAACCCCTCCATGTATACAATCATTGAGCAGTCCATCGGTTTCCCCGAACCAGGAAGTATGTCCTGCTGGTGAGCTATTGAAATATTGGTGCTTTTGATAAATGACAAACAAATAAACCTCGATGCTTTTAAACAGCCATAGCGTGAGTGTGATTCTTTGGGCAACGTTAAACAGACGGGAGGTGACGCGGTGAGGCAATATGACGCGCGTTGTTTACTTGGGTGGAATAATTGTAACATAAATGCCGGTTGGCCATGCCGTGCATGTCGGCTACAATGTATTCCAATAAGAAGCTATGGTAAAAAGTGGGTGTGTGAAATGCTTCAACCGAGTAAACCAAGACAGAACGGAATGGAAATGAAATGCAAACGTGTCGGCGTAAGTGGCACGGCTCACTCCGTGCGTGTGTGTGTCTGTGTACGTGTGTTTGTGTTTAAATAAAATTGAATTTCCCACTTGGTCCACACTATTGTCAACATTTCTGTCTTCGCAAAAGCCAACTCAAGGCGGCAGAGTCCGGAATTGAAAACAATATCTAAAGAACTCAAGTATCATCCTAACAACACTAATATTCCATCTGTCTATCCCCAACTGAATTAATCCCCACCTATCTCATCAGATTATTTGTAACAGAATAAGCAGATAACGTAGCATTTCCCTGTTCATATCTGCGACTTGCAATTTAGAATTTGTCAATAAAACTATGCTATGACACAAACTACAGTTTAATAGACTGCTGTGCTCCTAAAAAGAGCAGCATTTGTGGCTCATAAACCTCACAGACACTGCTTTGCTCTTTAAACATTTTATGATCGTGAATTTTTCAATCAAATATCTTCCGTTTGATAATGCCCAAAGCGGGATTCGAACTCTCCCTCTGGGGTCTTCAGGAGGTTTAATCAAGGTTGTATGTTACAGCAAATCTCGACTGGCCCGCACCGGGGCCGGGAATCGATCCCGGGCCATGGCACATTGCGTTTAACTTGATTTCATTTATCGGAGTTGAATCTTGTTTGATTTGTTTGAAGACGTTTCACCTCTCATCCAAGATCCGTTCTAGGCAGATTTGATGATATGACGCTCATAGGCTATATAGCCTTTTCTTTTTGGGGGGAATGGATTGGAGGCTGCTCCAACATTGACGTTGGACTGTGACAAAGCAAAATGGACAACCTCCACCAGAATAAATGTTTCAAGAAAATAAGTTTGAGTTGTATTAACTTCAAAAGGCCATTTTCTTGCGGCTGCTCTCGCTTACGGCCATACCACCCTGAGAACGCCCGATCTCGGCCGATCTCGGAAGCTAAGCAGGGTCGGGCCTGGTTAGTACTTGGATGGGAGACCGCCTGGGAATACCAGGTGCTGTAAGCTTTTTGCACTCCTCCACTGGGTCAGCAGAGGCCGCCAGTGTTCTGATAATTATCCAAGCCAGATGTTATTCACTTCTTAAGTACTTCTAACATTGAGATTTAATGTTGCACTATTGTACATCGTTTTAGATTTAATATTTAACTCCTGTACATAGTTTGGGATTTAATGTTGAACTATGTATATAGTTTGAGATTTAATGTTTTACGAGTGTGTGTGTGTGTGTGTGGCAAGGATGATCGGCGGTGGAGGAGACAGAGGGAGACGGGAGCTTCTTTACTCCAAAAATTTATTTTTATTTTCCAAAAATAAAGTGGTGTCAGAAGATGCCAGGTGAATCCATACAATAACATACAGACCCTGCACACTTTTACACACCACAACTTTGACTCTTTCTCCAACAATTCTTTTTTTCTCCAAAATAACAACCAACCAACTCAACATCCCACCCCGTCTGGGGTCTACTACAGGGCTAATATAGCTGTAGCCCTCCTACAGGTGAAACCAATTATCAAAATTATTACGCTAACTAATACATTTACAAACTCAAAATAACAACCCGAACAGAAAATATGAAATATGCGTAAAACGCCCAAAACAAATTTCAACCATCAAAACCACCCAGTGCATAGTAAAATACATGTTCAACTTACTCTTATAAAACACCCCCGCTAAAATAGATTGTGCCGTAGCACTCGCGAAACCCCTCCATGTATACAACCATTGAGCAGTCCATCGGTTTCCCCGAACCAGGAAGTATGTCCTGCTGGTGAGCTATTGAAATATTGGTGCTTTTGATAAATGACAAACAAATAAACCTCGATGCTTTTAAACAGCCATAGCGTGAGTGTGATTCTTTGGGCAACGTTAAAACAGACGGGAGGTGACGCGGTGAGGCAATATGACGCGCGTTGTTTACTTGGGTGGAAATAATTGTAACATAAATGCCGGTTGGCCATGCCGTGCATGTCGGCTACAATGTATTCCAATAAGAAGCTATGGTAAAAAGTGGTGTGTGTGAAATGCTTCAACCAAGTAAACCAAGACAGAACGGAATGGAAATGAAATGCAAACGTGTCGGCGTAAGTGGCACGGCTCACTCCGTGCGTGTGTGTGTCTGTGTACGTGTGTTTGTGTTTAAATAAAATTGAATTTCCCACCTTGGTCCACACTATTGTCAACATTTCTGTCTTCGCAAAAGCCAACTCAAGGCGGCAGAGTCCGGAATTGAAAACAATATCTAAAGAACTCAAGTATCATACTAACAACACTAATATTCCATCTGTCTATCCCCAACTGAATTAACTCCCCACCTATCTCATCAGATTATTTGTAACAGAATAAGCAGATAACGTAGCATTTCCCTGTTCATATCTGCGACTTGCAATTTAGAATTTGTCAATAAAACTATGCTATGACACAAACTACAGTTTAATAGACTGCTGTGCTCCTAAAAAGAGCAGCATTTGTGGCTCATAAACCTCACAGACACTGCTTTGCTCTTTAAACATTTTTATGATCGTGAATTTTTCAATGAAATATCTTCCGTTTGATAATGCCCAAAGCGGGATTCGAACTCTCCCTCTGGGGTCTTCAGGAGGTTTCAATCAGGTTGTCTGTTACAGCAAATCTCGACTGGCCCGCACCGGCCCGGGATCGATTCCCGGCCATGGCACATTGCGTTTAACTTGATTTCATTTATCGGAGTTGAATCTTGTTTGATTTGTTTGAAGACGTTTCACCTCTCATCCAAGATCCGTTCTAGGCAGATTTGATGATATGACGCTCATAGGCTATATAGCCTTTTCTTTTTGGGGGGAATGGATTGGAAGCTGCTCCAACATTGACGTTTGGACTGTGACAAAGCAAAATGGACAACCTCCACCAGAATAAATGTTTCAAGAAAATAAGTTTGAGTTGTATTAACTTCAAAAGGCCATTTTCTTGCGACTGCTCTCGCTTGCGGCCATACCACCCTGAGAACGCCCGATCTCGTCCGATCTCGGAAGCTAAGCAGGGTCGGGCCTGGTTAGTACTTGGATGGGAGACCGCCTGGGAATACCAGGTGCTGTAAGCTTTTTGCACTCCTCCACTGGGTCAGCAGAGGCCGCCAGTGTTCCTGATAATTATCCAGCCAGATGTTATTCACTTCTTAAGTACTTCTAACATTGAGATTTAATGTTGCACTATTGTACATCGTTTTAGATTTAATATTTAACTCCTGTACATAGTTTGGGATTTAATGTTGAACTATGTATATAGTTTGAGATTTAATGTTTTACGAGTGTGTGTGTGTGTGTGTGTGTGGCAAGGATGATCGGCGGTGGAGGAGACAGAGGGAGACGGGAGCTTCTTTACTCCAAAAATTTATTTTTATTTTCCAAACATAAAGTGGTGTCAGAAGATGCCAGGTTGAATCCATACAATAACATACAGACCCTGCACACTTTTACACACCACAACTTTGACTCTTTCTCCAACAATTCTTTTTTTCTCCAAAATAACAACCAACCACTCAACATCCCACCCCGTCTGGGGTCTACTACAGGGCTAATATAGCTGTAGCCCTCCTACAGGTGAAACCAATTATCAAAATTATTACGCTAACTAATACATTTACAAACTCAAAATAACAACCGAACAGAAAATATAAAATATGCGTAAAACGCCCAAAACAAATTTCAACCATCAAAACCACCCAGTGCATAGTAAAATACATGTTCAACTTACTCTTCTAAAACACCCCCGCTAAAATAGATTGTGCCGTAGCACCTCGCGAAACCCCTCCATGTATACAATCATTGAGCAGTCCATCGGTTTCCCCGAACCAGGAAGTTTGTCCTGCTGGTGAGCTATTGAAATATTGGTGCTTTTGATAAATGACAAACAAATAAACCTCGATGCTTTTAAACAGCCATAGCGTGAGTGTGATTCTTTGGGCAACGTTAAACAGACGGGAGGTGACGCGGTGAGGCAATATGACGCGCGTTGTTTACTTGGGTGGAAATAATTGTAACATAAATGCCGGTTGGCCATGCCGTGCATGTCGGCTACAATGTATTCCAATAAGAAGCTATGGTAAAAAGTGGTGTGTGTGAAATGCTTCAACCGAGTAAACCAAGACAGAACGGAATGGAAATGAAATGCAAACGTGTCGGCGTAAGTGGCACGGCTCACTCCGTGTGTGTGTGTCTGTGTATGTGTGTTTGTGTTTGTGTTTAAATAAAATTGAATTTCCCACTTTGGTCCACACTATTGTCAACATTTCTGTCTTCGCAAAAGCCAACTCAAGGCGGCAGAGTCCGGAATTGAAAACAATATCTAAAGAACTCAAGTATCATACTAACAACACTAATATTCCATCTGTCTATCCCCAACTGAATTAACTCCCCACCTATCTCATCAGAATATTTGTAACAGAATAAGCAGATAACGTAGCATTTCCCTGTTCATATCTGCGACTTGCAATTTAGAATTTGTCAATAAAACTATGCTATGACACAAACTACAGTTTAATAGACTGCTGTGCTCCTAAAAAGAGCAGCATTTGTGGCTCATAAACCTCACAGACACTGCTTTGCTCTTTAAACATTTTTATGATCGTGAATTTTTCAATCAAATATCTTCCGTTTGATAATGCCCAAAGCTGGATTCGAACTCTCCCTCGGGTCTTCAGGAGGTTTCAATCAGGTTGTCTGTTACAGCAAATCTGGCCCGCACCGGCCGGGATCGATTCCCGGCCATGGCACATTGCGTTTAACTTGATTTCATTTATCGGAGTTGAATCTTGTTTGATTTGTTTGAAGACGTTTCACCTCTCATCCAAGATCCGTTCTAGGCAGATTTGATGATATGACGCTCATAGGCTATATAGCCTTTCTTTTTGGGGGGAATGGATTGGAGGCTGCTCCAACATTGACGTTTGGACTGTGACAAAGCAAAATGGACAACCTCCACCAGAATAAATGTTTCAAGAAAATAAGTTTGAGTTGTATTAACTTCAAAAGGCCATTTTCTTGCGGCTGCTCTCGCTTACGGCCATACCACCCTGAGAACGCCCGATCTCGTCCGATCTCGGAAGCTAAGCAGGGTCGGGCCTGGTTAGTACTTGGATGGGAGACCGCCTGGGAATACCAGGTGCTGTAAGCTTTTTGCACTCCTCCACTGGGTCAGCAGAGGCCGCCAGTGTTCCTGATAATTATCCAGCCAGATGTTATTCACTTCTTAAGTACTTCTAACATTGAGATTTAATGTTGCACTATTGTACATCGTTTTAGATTTAATATTTAACTCCTGTACATAGTTTGGGATTTAATGTTGAACTATGTATATAGTTTGAGATTTAATGTTTTACGAGTGTGTGTGTGTGTGTGTGTGGCAAGGATGATCGGCGGTGGAGGAGACAGAGGGAGACGGGAGCTTCTTTACTCCAAAAATTTATTTTTATTTTCCAAAAATAAAGTGGTGTCAGAAGATGCCAGGTTGAATCCATACAATAACATACAGACCCTGCACACTTTTACACACCACAACTTTGACTCTTTCTCCAACAATTCTTTTTTTCTCCAAAATAACAACCAACCAACTCAACATCCCACCCCGTCTGGGGTCTACTACAGGGCTAATATAGCTGTAGCCCTCCTACAGGTGAAACCAATTATCAAAATTATTACGCTAACTAATACATTTACAAACTCAAAATAACAACCGAACAGAAAATATGAAATATGCGTAAAACGCCCAAAACAAATTTCAACCATCAAAACCACCCAGTGCATAGTAAAATACATGTTCAACTTACTCTTATAAAACACCCCCGCTAAAATAGATTGTGCCGTAGCACTCGCGAAACCCCTCCATGTATACAACCATTGAGCAGTCCATCGGTTTCCCCGAACCAGGAAGTATGTCCTGCTGGTGAGCTATTGAAATATTGGTGCTTTTGATAAATGACAAACAAATAAACCTCGATGCTTTTAAACAGCCATAGCGTGAGTGTGATTCTTTGGGCAACGTTAAACAGACGGGAGGTGACGCGGTGAGGCAATATGACGCGCGTTGTTTACTTGGGTGGAAATAATTGTAACATAAATGCCGGTTGGCCATGCCGTGCATGTCGGCTACAATGTATTCCAATAAGAAGCTATGGTAAAAAGTGGTGTGTGTGAAATGCTTCAACCAAGTAAACCAAGACAGAACGGAATGGAAATGAAATGCAAACGTGTCGGCGTAAGTGGCACGGCTCACTCCGTGCGTGTGTGTGTCTGTGTACGTGTGTTTGTGTTTAAATAAAATTGAATTTCCCACCTTGGTCCACACTATTGTCAACATTTCTGTCTTCGCAAAAGCCAACTCAAGGCGGCAGAGTCCGGAATTGAAAACAATATCTAAAGAACTCAAGTATCATACTAACAACACTAATATTCCATCTGTCTATCCCCAACTGAATTAACTCCCCACCTATCTCATCAGATTATTTGTAACAGAATAAGCAGATAACGTAGCATTTCCCTGTTCATATCTGCGACTTGCAATTTAGAATTTGTCAATAAAACTATGCTATGACACAAACTACAGTTTAATAGACTGCTGTGCTCCTAAAAAGAGCAGCATTTGTGGCTCATAAACCTCACAGACACTGCTTTGCTCTTTAAACATTTTTATGATCGTGAATTTTTCAATGAAATATCTTCCGTTTGATAATGCCCAAAGCGGGATTCGAACTCTCCCTCTGGGGTCTTCAGGAGGTTTCAATCAGGTTGTCTGTTACAGCAAATCTCGACTGGCCCGCACCGGCCCGGGATCGATTCCCGGCCATGGCACATTGCGTTTAACTTGATTTCATTTATCGGAGTTGAATCTTGTTTGATTTGTTTGAAGACGTTTCACCTCTCATCCAAGATCCGTTCTAGGCAGATTTGATGATATGACGCTCATAGGCTATATAGCCTTTTCTTTTTGGGGGGAATGGATTGGAAGCTGCTCCAACATTGACGTTTGGACTGTGACAAAGCAAAATGGACAACCTCCACCAGAATAAATGTTTCAAGAAAATAAGTTTGAGTTGTATTAACTTCAAAAGGCCATTTTCTTGCGACTGCTCTCGCTTGCGGCCATACCACCCTGAGAACGCCCGATCTCGTCCGATCTCAGAAGCTAAGCAGGGTCGGGCCTGGTTAGTACTTGGATGGGAGACCGCCTGGGAATACCAGGTGCTGTAAGCTTTTTGCACTCCTCCACTGGGTCAGCAGAGGCCGCCAGTGTTCCTGATAATTATCCAGCCAGATGTTATTCACTTCTTAAGTACTTCTAACATTGAGATTTAATGTTGCACTATTGTACATCGTTTTAGATTTAATATTTAACTCCTGTACATAGTTTGGGATTTAATGTTGAACTATGTATATAGTTTGAGATTTAATGTTTTACGAGTGTGTGTGTGTGTGTGTGTGTGGCAAGGATGATCGGCGGTGGAGGAGACAGAGGGAGACGGGAGCTTCTTTACTCCAAAAATTTATTTTTATTTTCCAAACATAAAGTGGTGTCAGAAGATGCCAGGTTGAATCCATACAATAACATACAGACCCTGCACACTTTTACACACCACAACTTTGACTCTTTCTCCAACAATTCTTTTTTTCTCCAAAATAACAACCAACCAACTCAACATCCCACCCCGTCTGGGGTCTACTACAGGGCTAATATAGCTGTAGCCCTCCTACAGGTGAAACCAATTATCAAAATTATTACGCTAACTAATACATTTACAAACTCAAAATAACAACCGAACAGAAAATATAAAATATGCGTAAAACGCCCAAAACAAATTTCAACCATCAAAACCACCCAGTGCATAGTAAAATACATGTTCAACTTACTCTTCTAAAACACCCCCGCTAAAATAGATTGTGCCGTAGCACTCGCGAAACCCCTCCATGTATACAATCATTGAGCAGTCCATCGGTTTCCCCGAACCAGGAAGTTTGTCCTGCTGGTGAGCTATTGAAATATTGGTGCTTTTGATAAATGACAAACAAATAAACCTCGATGCTTTTAAACAGCCATAGCGTGAGTGTGATTCTTTGGGCAACGTTAAACAGACGGGAGGTGACGCGGTGAGGCAATATGACGCGCGTTGTTTACTTGGGTGGAAATAATTGTAACATAAATGCCGGTTGGCCATGCCGTGCATGTCGGCTACAATGTATTCCAATAAGAAGCTATGGTAAAAAGTGGTGTGTGTGAAATGCTTCAACCGAGTAAACCAAGACAGAACGGAATGGAAATGAAATGCAAACGTGTCGGCGTAAGTGGCACGGCTCACTCCGTGTGTGTGTGTCTGTGTACGTGTGTTTGTGTTTAAATAAAATTGAATTTCCCACTTTGGTCCACACTATTGTCAACATTTCTGTCTTCGCAAAAGCCAACTCAAGGCGGCAGAGTCCGGAATTGAAAACAATATCTAAAGAACTCAAGTATCATACTAACAACACTAATATTCCATCTGTCTATCCCCAACTGAATTAACTCCCCACCTATCTCATCAGATTATTTGTAACAGAATAAGCAGATAACGTAGCATTTCCCTGTTCATATCTGCGACTTGCAATTTAGAATTTGTCAATAAAACTATGCTATGACACAAACTACAGTTTAATAGACTGCTGTGCTCCTAAAAAGAGCAGCATTTGTGGCTCATAAACCTCACAGACACTGCTTTGCTCTTTAAACATTTTTATGATCGTGAATTTTTCAATCAAATATCTTCCGTTTGATAATGCCCAAAGCTGGATTCGAACTCTCCCTCGGGTCTTCAGGAGGTTTCAATCAGGTTGTCTGTTACAGCAAATCTGGCCCGCACCGGCCCGGGATCGATTCCCGGCCATGGCACATTGCGTTTAACTTGATTTCATTTATCGGAGTTGAATCTTGTTTGATTTGTTTGAAGACGTTTCACCTCTCATCCAAGATCCGTTCTAGGCAGATTTGATGATATGACGCTCATAGGCTATATAGCCTTTTCTTTTTGGGGGGAATGGATTGGAGGCTGCTCCAACATTGACGTTTGGACTGTGACAAAGCAAATGGACAACCTCCACCAGAATAAATGTTTCAAGAAAATAAGTTTGAGTTGTATTAACTTCAAAAGGCCATTTTCTTGCGGCTGCTCTCGCTTACGGCCATACCACCCTGAGAACGCCCGATCTCGTCCGATCTCGGAAGCTAAGCAGGGTCGGGCCTGGTTAGTACTTGGATGGGAGACCGCCTGGGAATACCAGGTGCTGTAAGCTTTTTGCACTCCTCCACTGGGTCAGCAGAGGCCGCCAGTGTTCCTGATAATTATCCAGCCAGATGTTATTCACTTCTTAAGTACTTCTAACATTGAGATTTAATGTTGCACTATTGTACATCGTTTTAGATTTAATATTTAACTCCTGTACATAGTTTGGGATTTAATGTTGAACTATGTATATAGTTTGAGATTTAATGTTTTATGAGTGTGTGTGTGTGTGTGTGTGTCGCAAGGATGATCGGCGGTGGAGGAGACAGAGGGAGACGGGAGCTTCTTTACTCCAAAAATTTATTTTTATTTTCCAAAAATAAAGTGGTGTCAGAAGATGCCAGGTTGAATCCATACAATAACATACAGACCCTGCACACTTTTACACACCACAACTTTGACTCTTTCTCCAACAATTCTTTTTTTTTTCCTCCAAAATAACAACCAACCAACTCAACATCCCACCCCGTCTGGGGTCTACTACAGGGCTAATATAGCTGTAGCCCACCTACAGGTGAAACCAATTATCAAAATTATTACGCTAACTAATACATTTACAAACTCAAAATAACAACCGAACAGAAAATATAAAATATGCGTAAAACGCCCAAAACAAATTTCAACCATCAAAACCACCCAGTGCATAGTAAAATACATGTTCAACTTACTCTTCTAAAACACCCCCGCTAAAATAGATTGTGCCGTAGCACCTCGCGAAACCCCTCCATGTATACAACCATTGAGCAGTCCATCGGTTTCCCCGAACCAGGAAGTATGTCCTGCTGGTGAGCTATTGAAATATTGGTGCTTTTGATAAATGACAAACAAATAAACCTTGATGCTTTTAAACAGCCATAGCGTGAGTGTGATTCTTTGGGCAACGTTAAACAGACGGGAGGTGACGCGGTGAGGCAATATGACGCGCGTTGTTTACTTGGGTGGAAATAATTGTAACATAAATGCCGGTTGGCCATGCCGTGCATGTCGGCTACAATGTATTCCAATAAGAAGCTATGGTAAAAAGTGGTGTGTGTGAAATGCTTCAACCGAGTAAACCAAGACAGAACGGAATGGAAATGAAATGCAAACGTGTCGGCGTAAGTGGCACGGCTCACTCCGTGCGTGTGTGTGTGTCTGTGTACGTGTGTTTGTGTTTAAATAAAATTGAATTTCCCACCTTGGTCCACACTATTGTCAACATTTCTGTCTTCGCAAAAGCCAACTCAAGGCGGCAGAGTCCGGAATTGAAAACAATATCTAAAGAACTCAAGTATCATACTAACAACACTAATATTCCATCTGTCTATCCCCAACTGAATTAACTCCCCACCTATCTCATCAGATTATTTGTAACAGAATAAGCAGATAACGTAGCATTTCCCTGTTCATATCTGCGACTTGCAATTTAGAATTTGTCAATAAAACTATGCTATGACACAAACTACAGTTTAATAGACTGCTGTGCTCCTAAAAAGAGCAGCATTTGTGGCTCATAAACCTCACAGACACTGCTTTGCTCTTTAAACATTTTTATGATCGCGAATTTTTCAATCAAATATCTTCCGTTTGATAATGCCCAAAGCTGGATTCGAACTCTCCCTCTGGGGTCTTCAGGAGGTTTCAATCAGGTTGTCTGTTACAGCAAATCTGGCCCGCACCGGCCCGGGATCGATTCCCGGCCATGGCACATTGCGTTTAACTTGATTTCATTTATCGGAGTTGAATCTTGTTTGATTTGTTTGAAGACGTTTCACCTCTCATCCAAGAGCCGTTCTAGGCAGATTTGATGATATGACGCTCATAGGCTATATAGCCTTTTCTTTTTGGGGGGAATGGATTGGAGGCTGCTCCAACATTGACGTTTGGACTGTGACAAAGCAAAATGGACAACCTCCACCAGAATAAATGTTTCAAGAAAATAAGTTTGAGTTGTATTAACTTCAAAAGGCCATTTTCTTGCGGCTGCTCTCGCTTACGGCCATACCACCCTGAGAACGCCCGATCTCGGAAGCTAAGCAGGGTCGGGCCTGGTTAGTACTTGGATGGGAGACCGCCTGGGAATACCAGGTGCTGTTAGCTTTTTGCACTCCTCCACTGGGTCAGCAGAGGCCGCCAGTGTTCCTGATAATTATCCAGCCAGATGTTATTCACTTCTTAAGTACTTCTAACATTGAGATTTAATGTTGCACTATTGTACATCGTTTTAGATTTAATATTTAACTCCTGTACATAGTTTGGGATTTAATGTTGAACTATGTATATAGTTTGAGATTTAATGTTTTATGAGTGTGTGTGTGTGTGTGTGTCGCAAGGATGATCGGCGGTGGAGGAGACAGAGGGAGACGGGAGCTTCTTTACTCCAAAAATTTATTTTTATTTTCCAAACATAAAGTGGTGTCAGAAGATGCCAGGTTGAATCCATACAATAACATACAGACCCTGCACACTTTTACACACCACAACTTTGACTCTTTCTCCAACAATTCTTTTTTTCTCCAAAATAACAACCAACCAACTCAACATCCCACCCCGTCTGGGGTCTACTACAGGGCTAATATAGCTGTAGCCCTCCTACAGGTGAAACCAATTATCAAAATTATTACGCTAACTAATACATTTACAAACTCAAAATAACAACCGAACAGAAAATATAAAATATGCGTAAAACGCCCAAAACAAATTTCAACCATCAAAACCACCCAGTGCATAGTAAAATACATGTTCAACTTACTCTTATAAAACACCCCCGCTAAAATAGATTGTGCCGTAGCACTCGCGAAACCCCTCCATGTATACAATCATTGAGCAGTCCATTGGTTTCCCCGAACCAGGAAGTATGTCCTGCTGGTGAGCTATTGAAATATTGGTGCTTTTGATAAATGACAAACAAATAAACCTAGATGCTTTTAAACAGCCATAGCGTGAGTGTGATTCTTTGGGCAACGTTAAACAGACGGGAGGTGACACGGTGAGGCAATATGACGCGCGTTGTTTACTTGGGTGGAAATAATTGTAACATAAATGCCGGTTGGCCATGCCGTGCATGTCGGCTACAATGTATTCCAATAAGAAGCTATGGTAAAAAGTGGTGTGTGTGAAATGCTTCAACCGAGTAAACCAAGACAGAACGGAATGGAAATGAAATGCAAACGTGTCGGCGTAAGTGGCACGGCTCACTCCGTGCGTGTGTGTGTCTGTGTACGTGTGTTTGTGTTTAAATAAAATTGAATTTCCCACCTTGGTCCACACTATTGTCAACATTTCTGTCTTCGCAAAAGCCAACTCAAGGCGGCAGAGTCCGGAATTGAAAACAATATCTAAAGAACTCAAGTATCATACTAACAACACTAATATTCCATCTGTCTATCCCCAACTGAATTAACTCCCCACCTATCTCATCAGATTATTTGTAACAGAATAAGCAGATAACGTAGCATTTCCCTGTTCATATCTGCGACTTGCAATTTAGAATTTGTCAATAAAACTATGCTATGACACAAACTACAGTTTAATAGACTGCTGTGCTCCTAAAAAGAGCAGCATTTGTGGCTCATAAACCTCACAGACACTGCTTTGCTCTTTAAACATGTTTATGATCGTGAATTTTTCAATGAAATATCTTCCGTTTGATAATGCCCAAAGCGGGATTCGAACTCTCCCTCTGGGGTCTTCAGGAGGTTTCAATCAGGTTGTCTGTTACAGCAAATCTCGACTGGCCCGCACCGGCCCGGGATCGATTCCCGGCCATGGCACATTGCGTTTAACTTGATTTCATTTATCGGAGTTGAATCTTGTTTGATTTGTTTGAAGACGTTTCACCTCTCATCCAAGAGCCGTTCTAGGCAGATTTGATGATATGACGCTCATAGGCTATATAGCCTTTTCTTTTTGGGGGGAATGGATTGGAGGCTGCTCCAACATTGACGTTTGGACTGTGACAAAGCAAAATGGACAACCTCCACCAGAATAAATGTTTCAAGAAAATAAGTTTGAGTTGTATTAACTTCAAAAGGCCATTTTCTTGCGGCTGCTCTCGCTTACGGCCATACCACCCTGAGAACGCCCGATCTCGTCCGATCTCGGAAGCTAAGCAGGGTCGGGCCTGGTTAGTACTTGGATGGGAGACCGCCTGGGAATACCAGGTGCTGTTAGCTTTTTGCACTCCTCCACTGGGTCAGCAGAGGCCGCCAGTGTTCCTGATAATTATCCAGCCAGATGTTATTCACTTCTTAAGTACTTCTAACATTGAGATTTAATGTTGCACTATTGTACATCGTTTTAGATTTAATATTTAACTCCTGTACATAGTTTGGGATTTAATGTTGAACTATGTATATAGTTTGAGATTTAATGTTTTATGAGTGTGTGTGTGTGTGTGTCGCAAGGATGATCGGCGGTGGAGGAGACAGAGGGAGACGGGAGCTTCTTTACTCCAAAAATTTATTTTTATTTTCCAAACATAAAGTGGTGTCAGAAGATGCCAGGTTGAATCCATACAATAACATACAGACCCTACACACTTTTACACACCACAACTTTGACTCTTTCTCCAACAATTCTTTTTTTCTCCAAAATAACAACCAACCAACTCAACATCCCACCCCGTCTGGGGTCTACTACAGGGCTAATATAGCTGTAGCCCTCCTACAGGTGAAACCAATTATCAAAATTATTACGCTAACTAATACATTTACAAACTCAAAATAACAACCGAACAGAAAATATAAAATATGCGTAAAACGCCCAAAACAAATTTCAACCATCAAAACCACCCAGTGCATAGTAAAATACATGTTCAACTTACTCTTATAAAACACCCCCGCTAAAATAGATTGTGCCGTAGCACTCGCGAACCCCTCCATGTATACAATCATTGAGCAGTCCATCGGTTTCCCCGAACCAGGAAGTATGTCCTGCTGGTGAGCTATTGAAATATTGGTGCTTTTGATAAATGACAAACAAATAAACCTTGATGCTTTTAAACAGCCATAGTGTGAGTGTGATTCTTTGGGCAACGTTAAACAGACGGGAGGTGACACGGTGAGGCAATATGACGCGCGTTGTTTACTTGGGTGGAAATAATTGTAACATAAATGCCGGTTGGCCATGCCGTGCATGTCGGCTACAATGTATTCCAATAAGAAGCTATGGTAAAAAGTGGTGTGTGTGAAATGCTTCAACCGAGTAAACCAAGACAGAACGGAATGGAAATGAAATGCAAACGTGTCGGCGTAAGTGGCACGGCTCACTCCGTGCGTGTGTGTGTCTGTGTACGTGTGTTTGTGTTTAAATAAAATTGAATTTCCCACCTTGGTCCACACTATTGTCAACATTTCTGTCTTCGCAAAAGCCAACTCAAGGCGGCAGAGTCCGGAATTGAAAACAATATCTAAAGAACTCAAGTATCATCCTAACAACACTAATATTCCATCTGTCTATCCCCAACTGAATTAACTCCCCACCTATCTCATCAGATTATTTGTAACAGAATAAGCAGATAACGTAGCATTTCCCTGTTCATATCTGCGACTTGCAATTTAGAATTTGTCAATAAAACTATGCTATGACACAAACTACAGTTTAATAGACTGCTGTGCTCCTAAAGAGAGCAGCATTTGTGGCTCATAAACCTCACAGACACTGCTTTGCTCTTTAAACATTTTTATGATCGTGAATTTTTCAATGAAATATCTTCCGTTTGATAATGCCCAAAGCGGGATTCGAACTCTCCCTCTGGGGTCTTCAGGAGGTTTCAATCAGGTTGTCTGTTACAGCAAATCTCGACAGGCCCGCACCGGCCCGGGATCGATTCCCGGCCATGGCACATTGCGTTTAACTTGATTTCATTTATCGGAGTTGAATCTTGTTTGATTTGTTTGAAGACGTTTCACCTCTCATCCAAGATCCGTTCTAGGCAGATTTGATGATATGACGCTCATAGGCTATATAGCCTTTTCTTTTGGGGGGGAATGGATTGGAGGCTGCTCCAACATTGACGTTTGGACTGTGACAAAGCAAAATGGACAACCTCCACCAGAATAAGTGTTTCAAGAAAATAAGTTTGAGTTGTATTAACTTCAAAAGGCCATTTTCTTGCGGCTGCTCTCGCTTACGGCCATACCACCCTGAGAACGCCCGATCTCGTCCGATCTCGGAAGCTAAGCAGGGTCGGGCCTGGTTAGTACTTGGGTGGGAGACCGCCTGGGAATACCAGGTGCTGTAAGCTTTTTGCACTCCTCCACTGGGTCAGCAGAGGCCGCCAGTGTTCCTGATAATTATCCAGCCAGATGTTATTCACTTCTTAAGTACTTCTAACATTGAGATTTAATGTTGCACTATTGTACATCGTTTTAGATTTAATATTTTATGAGTGAGTGTGTGTGTGTGTGTGTGTGTTTGTGTGTTTAATATTTAACTCCTGTACATAGTTTGGGATTTAATGTTGCACTGAGATTTAATGTTAACTATTCGGTTCGATTCCCGGCGTATTCCCTGGGAGGTCGTATCGGGCCTTACTGGCCTCTGGGACACGTCGTGACTTTGTCTTTCGACTGGTCTGGGAACGCCTGGGGATCCCCCCGGATGAGCTGGAAGAAGTAGCTGGGGAGAGGGAACTCTGGGTCTCTCTCCTTAGGCTGCTGCCCCCGCGACCCTACCCTGGATAACTGATGATGGATGGATGGATGCCAAAATCACTTCAGCATCCAGGTCTGGGAACAGCAACTCAAAACAGATCAAACTTTATGGCTGTAGGAGCTCCGCCAAGCCTCTGAAACTGAATTGAATGTATATTTAAATAACTTTAAAACATTTTAAATACTACAACTGCTTCCACCTACTATTAACACACTGTTTATTCTTTTCTGTTAAATGGGGAACTTTCAAAAAGGTGTTTATCCACAGTTATAAAGATAAACTTTAATGGGAAGGTGAATGTTGTCTTATCATATTTAAAATATTTAACAAAGTTCATCCATGATTAAACTTATATCTTCAAGGATTATCCACATTAATCCGGATAGATAATAGAAAATATATTAACATCACAATGATTTTTATAATCGAAAAACTAAAGTAAATCAGGCCCTTCCTCTTATTATGGGGTTACTGGAAATGTCTCTTTATTGTATAGGGACAGAGAAAACTTTATTTTGTGGGTGTGTAATTTACCTATTGTATTGATTTGTCCTTAAAGTCTAATGGTGGCCAGCAAGGCCGCTGGGCTCGTTCAGCCCCAGAGGTTTCACACACTGGGCCCCTGGGCCCGGGACCCTTGGGCTCCCCCCTGGGCCCTGGACTTATCTCCATACACTGTATAAATGACTGATGCAAATGCACATCTGTCCGTCCCAGGGAGACGGGCCCCTCAGCTGTGGAGCTCCTTCAGGTTTCTTCTTTTCCTTAAAAGGGGGTCAGGCATCAAATTCAAAAAGAGTGAATAATTATCATTTTAAACATTAAACATCTTGAATCTAAAGCTTCAAAAGCAAAGTGTTTGTCTATGTTCTCTTTCTTATTGGAACTACTCCTTACTAGAAATGATTTGGAAAAAGAAAGACTTTTAAATGACTTTAAACCGACTTTGAGGAGCCTCACAAACATGAAACGGATCAGAACTGGGAGGTCTGGGCTTTGGTGCCTGCTTATATGAAAATCAAATGAAATAAAAATGCAGCCAAACTAAAGTTCAGTGATGAGCTGTTTTATTGATGAGTAACACTGACAAGCTGTAGGTTTGCTGCCTCATCTGTGGTCGGGATGCAGATGTGGACCTCACGGTCATCATCATTCCAGCTGTGAACGGACGCCACGGTAGAGGAGCTCAGATGGAAGGATGAGGACAGACGACACATTAATGGTTTTTATTCTTGGTTTGTGACTGTCCCAGTGAGACCAGTCCACTGTTTGGAAGTAGTTAAATCCAACCTCTACTCTGAGCTTCAGGCAGCAAACACGACAGTGGAAAACGGCTGTGCAAATATATTTTGGAGGACAAAGTTCAACTGCTCTCTGGCGTTTGTGTAATGCAGCCTGGCTTTACCTGGACAATCAATGATGTTCAGCAGCAGCCTCAGCAATGATGAAGGCCCCTGATTACATAACAGGTTGTCCTTCCCTTTTGTGAGGAACTTTCCTTCCTCCTCAGTCTCCTTCCTTCTGAAGAGTGAGCGCAGGCTTCACCTTCATGGTAAATGGTACTGGACTGGAGACGCTGGACACAAATGCAGGATGGGGAGGAGATCCATGCAGGTCAGTCAGGACACATGGGAGCAGTGGAGACCCCCAGAGGAAGAGGACTCTCTGTCTCCCAGGGTCGAGAAACATGTCTTCTACGCTTGAATGTACACCTATAGCAGCACTTTAATATACACCATTTAAAGATAAATATGAATGTAGACCCTTTGGGAAGGTTTTTCCAGCTTCCATCATGTTGTAGGTACTGTTGGAGCACTAATAAACTAATGATTACACAGAAGCAGCACATCAGAGATAAAGAACAAACAAAAGCAAAGTCCAGCACCTTGTAGGGGAGGATATTTTGTAAAAGCCTCGGCTGCCGTTGCACCGTCGGGGCTTTGGGGGCCAAACAGCGAAGCAGGAGAAGGTGAGTGCACAGCATCACGACAGTCGTCATGACGAGGGGGTTATGCTCAGTTCCCTCCCCGCTGTGGTTGGTGTGTGTTGAGGCACAAGTGGTTGCAGAGCAGCAGAACAAACACTAACCAAGATGCTCTTTGCCTTCTGCTTCTGTCTTTCTTCACTAAGATGAACGCCACCCGGTGTGTCTGGATTTTGTCCATAATCATCTGCGTGGCCAGAGGCCATGTGGGGAACGACATTGGTCAAAACCAGAAGGAGCAGGACACCTCAGCTGACAACAGCACTGAGAGCCTTTCACTGGTCACTGCAGCCAACAGAGAGTTTGCCTTCAGGCTGTACAGGAGCTTAGCTGCTAACCCTGACTCACAAGGCAAGAACATCTTCTTCTCCCCAGTCAGTGTGTCTGTCGCCTTGGCCGCTTTGGCGGTTGGAGCGCGTGGAGAAACCCACCGACAGCTTTTCAGAGGTTTGGCTTTCAACAGCACCTGGCTGAGCCAGACGGATGTAGACCAGGCTTTTCAGAGCCTCTTTGAAAAGACGAAGAAGGCGTCCAATGAAGTCACCAGTGAAGGGACGGCTGTATTTATGGACAACCTCTTCAAACCACAGCCTGAGTTCCTGGACACCTTGAAAAAGTCCTACTTTGCAGATGGATTCAATGTTGATTTCACCAAAAGCAGCGAGAGCGCCAACACCATCAACAAGTATGTGGAGGAGAAGACCAGTGGGAAGATTGACAAACTGGTAGAAAGTCTAGATCCCACAACAGTCATGTATCTAATCAGCTATATCTATTTTAAAGGTAAACACCTGGATGTGGTGCGATTTAGGCATGTTTCTTATTCATTTGAAAGTTTTAACTGTCAACCACAAACTGTGATTCCATGACTTGTAAAACAGGAAAATGGGAAACTCCGTTTGATCCAGATCTGACCAAGGAGGACTTATTCATGGTGGATGAAAAGACCAAGGTTTGAAGTCCACAGTCTTCGGCAAAACCTTCAACCGAATCTCATTTACAAACATGAAATTTTGAATTTTCAGGTTCCAGTTCAGATGATGAATATTGAGAAGAGATTTGAAACCTATCGTGACCAGATGTTTAACACATCGGTCCTTCACCTCCCATTTAACAGCTCTCACTCCATGTTGCTGCTGTTGCCGGACGACATGGCAAAACTGGAGAATGCAATTTCTGCCGCTCATGTTACCAAATGGCTGAAATGGATGAAATACAGGTGTGGAAAACGGAGACTCAACGGCTAACTCTTGCTTATTGATGTGGCGGTTGGCTCCTGTCCGTCACCTCATGGTTGTGTCTGTCCCATATCTGTTCCCCAGGAAATACAGTGTTTATATTCCCAAATTCTCCATCAAAACATCATACTCACTGAAGACTGTGTTGACTGAAATGGGGATGGTAGACATGTTTGGTGACAGGGCAGACTTGAGTGGTATTGCAGAGGGGCAACAACTGGCAGTCTCAGAGGTAAAGATGGAAAACAGGAACAGCATCAACAATGAGCACAGATTTCTTTCTGACAATTGATTATGTCTGGTATTTCTTGTAGGTTGTCCATCAAGCTACCCTGGATGTTGATGAGGCTGGAGCCACTGCCGCAGCTGCTACAGGCATCACAATAACACTTCACTCCTATTATTATGTTCCAGTCCTGAAGTTCAATCGTCCCTTCATGGTTATCATCACTGACCACAGCTCAGATAATATCCTCTTCATGGGCAAGATTACCAACCCAAACCTCTGATGCACTAAATGCCTGTTTTGCTCAATAAGAATTGCATCACATATAAAGAGCCTTACAAAAGAAACATTTGCCTTGTAGAGTCTCACTTTATTCCTCCTTAGAATGTTTCTGAATCAGCTCTAAAAATAAAATAGGTCCTGAAGAGCACAATTTTAATCTGGTTTGATACAACAAACACTGGATGATCTCAGCTGAAGATCCTGGAGCTGGCATATGTATTTACCCACGTATAATGCTGCCTGCTAAAGTATAACCACACAGAGAGGCCTGCATACACGTGCAACGCTATTGTGGAACGACGGGGGCGCACAGTCCAGGAAGGCCAGATGAATGTGACGTAATCATCTGTGTGGTTGAGAACGCCTTCAGTTCTCTTGTTAGAATCTTGACCCAGGTGTCGTCCACATATCTGAACCAGTGGCTTGGGCCGGTTCCTGTGAAGGATGTCGGGCTCGGGTTTCAACCTTCTCCCAGTATACTGTAGACTGGCAACTATGGGAGAGACTGGTGAGCCCGTTGCACCACCATGGTTCTGCCTGTAGAGGCCTTCTCTGTACTGGAGGTAGTGGGTGTTCCAACACAGGTTCCAGTAGGGTGCAGATTTGGGCCGGTGTTAAGTGTTCTGTCTGGAAGGTTCTGTCTGGTGGTTGTGGTCTCTGTTGTCCCGGTGGTGCACGTGACGCGTCCAGTGGCTTTGATGTAAAGCACAGCAGCCTTTTGGGTTGTAAGCTTTGATTCAAAGAAAAAAAGTCTTTCTCCTAAAGTGTTGCTGCTACACCTACAGACATTAATCGTTAAAGGTTAAGCTGAAACCTTCACTCCACCAAGACAACTCATCTCTCTCCAACGGCAGATTTTTTTTCCAGAATCAGATCTGCCGCCTCATTCTTTGACCCTCCCACCGAGTATCACCCTCTAAAAGAGACAAGCTTCGTACTGACGCGCACGCTCGTTAAAGGTCCAAAGGTCAGTAACTGGGAGATGATGGTTGGGATCAAGTTGAGCTCTGCTGGCAGCTCTACCAGAGTCTAAATGTTTTCAATATGAATCCAGTTCTGCTAATGTGGTGGCGCTTCTTCGTGTCAGTGCAGACTCGTGCGCGGGGCTCGTGCAGCTTGTGTAGCATGTGCCGGCCCCTCTCAAACTGTAGCCTAACTGGGCCTTGCTCACGCCCTGATGATTGGCGGGGGCGTGAGCCCCTCACCTGTGCTAGTCTGGGCTGGGGAGGGGGCGAGGCAGAACTTTCCTCATTCTCCATGAGGCTGGAGCAGCGAACGGATCTGTTGATGACTGTTTGAGTGTGCGCGGTCATGGCAGTGGCTTTTTTGTTGTTTCTGCTTCAGGCTGCAGAAGATGGGGTGCTGCTGTAGTAAGACTGAGGAGTGGAGAGACAGCGACAGCGACAGCGACAGCGAAAGCATCAGCGGCATCGACAGTGACATCAGCAGTCTGTCAGACATCCTGCACTACAGTGGATGGAGCACGAAGACGGTGGAGCACAGGCAGCACACCACCGCAGGAACCCAGCATGCATGGTTGGATGCAGAGCTTAAAGGAGACAGCAGATGTAAGGAGGAACCTGAGGTTCTTAGGAACCCAACACGTGGTGTCGGGCCCACCCTTGATTCAGATCCCTGTGTGGCGCTGCCCAGACTAAGCACAGGCGGAGAGGAAAACACTCCAGTTGGGTCAAAGCCGTCCAAACCGGTCCAGTCAACTCTTGTTGAGCCGCTGTCCGTTGCCCTCATGGTGACTGAGGCATCAGGTGACCATCAGAGGCCGAAGGTTGATCCAAAACCCCAACGCGATGAAAAGGGCGGCGAGGAGTTACACGTGTTAACGACGGCTCCGCCTCAGGCCTTCAAAACAACGACCCGCAGCGTCGGCTGCATGTGCGACATTGATGCTGATGACCTTGAGCAAGAGCTGAGCCAGTGTGCAACAGCAGGAGCAACAGATGAGTCCATCAACCGTGCTGCAAACCAGGTTATTAACACCTCCTCCTGGACCAGACCCTGGTTCATTCCTAACACCTCCTCCTGGACCAGACCCTGGTTCATTCCTAACACCTCGTCCTGGACCAGACCCTGGTTCATCCCGAACACCTCCTCCTGGACCAGACCCTGGTTCATTCCTAACACCCCCTCCTGGACCAGACCCTGGTTCATTCCTAACACCTCCTCCTGGACCAGACAGTGGTTCATCCCGAACACCTCCTCCTGGACCAGACAGTGGTTCATCCCGAACACCTCCTCCTGGACCAGACCCTGGTTCATTCCTAACACCTCCTCCTGGACCAGACCCTGGTTCATTATAAACACCTCCTCCTGGACCAGACCCTGGTTCATTCCTAACACCTCCTCCTGGACCAGACCCTGGTTCATCCCAAACACCTCCTCCTGGACCAGACCCTGGTTCATCCCAAACACCTCCTCCTGGACCAGACCCTGGTTCATCCCGAACACCTCCTCCTGGACCAGACCCTGGTTCATCCCAAACACCTCCTCCTGGACCAGACCCTGGTTCATTCCAAACACCTCCTCCTGGACCAGACCCTGGTTTATTCCAAACACCTCCTCCTGGACCAGACTCTGGTTTATTCCACACACCTCCTCATGGACCAGACGCTCCACCAAACGTCTCCCAGCATCTCCACGTCCCACCACAGTCACTGTGCACTGTTAGTAACAATGCCTGGACGTCTCCTGCTTCTGTGGCTAACAGCTGATCATCTCTGGCCAATCTATGATCTTCAGAGTTCTCTTTTCCTGGTCATTTAAATAGATAAATCTAAGTGTACATGCACCATATATCCAGCAGGTGGCAGTGTTGGGTTTTATAAAGTAGTTCCAGATTTCCTACCGTGCAGGATACTGCAAATAGAAATGATCTGAATTGTCTTCCAAAGATCACAGCTTATATGGGTAGAGATTTCCCTCTCCTCATCCCTCTCTGTGTCTTACTCACCATCATTGTTCGCCTCTGAAACAAGCCTCCAAAATCAATTTGTCACTTTCCTTTATTCTTTCTTTATTTACACATCACCATTTTACAGGAATATTATTACAATTATTGTGTTAAAGCCATATTTCAATGTACAGCTTTGCATGAAAATATACAAAAATAAAGTTGGATCTGTTGTATATCTGCCTCCCTTTGTCTCGCTGTTAGGAAACGGTGCCTGATTTCCTGTTGCGCTTTGCTCGACTTGTGGCTGAAAAGCGGAAAAACTCAAAGTGTTTGCTCTGGTCCATGTTGGGGAAGGGAGGGGGGCCTGCGTGGAGCCTCTTGATGAAGTGGACCTCTCTTTGGTTCTGCCTTGTCCTGGAGGCTTTGATGGGCCTCCCTTTCCGACTGAAGGCAACGTACCAGCCTTCATACTTGGCATTCTGCAGAGCTGTGTAATTGTTTTCCAGCACTATCTCTGAGAAGATGCACTCCCTGCTCCGACCGTTGGGCTGGAACACAGAAAGGTTCTCCATTAATCCATTAACTGTCCCATCTGGACATTACAGACGGGAGACAGCTAAAGACGTGTTTCTGAGCTACAGCAACTAGTGGAGCAGGTAACTGGGCCCCTTTTGAGAACCCCCAAATGTCCCCGTAGCAGCTGTAACGGTACGTTAGTAGTGACGGTACCACCAGCTCAGCTAAAAGGAGGCTACAGGTTCAAACACAGACATGTTTTGGTTCTGAATTTTGATAGTTGATCCCACTCCAAACACTGGCTGCCAGTGAGGATGGATGCAGGTTCCAGGGATCCACAACGGCTGACGGGAGTGTTTGCCCTAATGGGAAGTCCCATCAACCAGTGGGGTTAATGACCCAGAGCCAGACTCAAGCAGCTTTCTGGTCACCTCTGTAGAAGGTTTCCACTGCACAAATGTGGTGCAGCAGACCAGGATGGTTTTTCAGAGAAGAAGAATAAAAAAAAATCCTGTACGGGGTCAAAGGTCATACCTCTGATGTTGTCACTGACATGAAACAGGTGAACACCATCCCTCCTGAAACGTTCAGGTGAGGGGGATGATGACAAATGTGCTTATCATCAGTGTTTTCTACAGCAAATGTGTGTGTGTGTGTGTGTGTGTGTAACTCATATATGACCAGAGCTGCTAAAGCTTAATCTGACCTTCACCTGCAGCCAGGAGCTGCCTGAATCTTGCTCTGGAGGAACTCAACTGAACTCTCCGCTCTTCCTGCCCCCCATCCAAGAACCCCGGTGTGCCATACCTTTCCGACCAGCTTGCCCCTCCGGTTCATGCAGAGATAGTGTCCACTCTCCGCCCCTCTAATTCGGACCCGGCTGCCGAAGCTGTCCGTCTCCACAAGCAGACGAGCTGCCAGAGAAAAGAGGAGGCTGACTGGAACGTCGTTGACCCACAAACGCGCTGCTGCGGCTGGGAGTTCAATCCCCATTTGCTGAGTTTCAATATTTAAAAAGTTTCCCTGCAGCATGGAAGGACTGTTGCAGGACAGACGGGTGAATAAACATGATGGGATGAGTTTGTCCTGCACTGATGGCGACAGCGGGTGCTAATACAACTTTGTGTATTCAGGCTGCGGGGACAAAGCACTCGTCTAATCAGCAGCTAATTTGCCAGACGATGGCTTTATGGACCCGGGAGAGGCTGAATTAACACAGCAGTGACAACAGGGAGGGTGGGAGGTGGACGTGGGGCCCCAGCTGAGGTGGGCTTTGTGGCTCTGCTGTCAGGGGCCAAGAAACTGTATTCTGCTGCAGACGTCCATTCACAGCAGCTAGAAGATCTCTAGATCTTCACCACTAGGAGACCAAATGAAGATCTCTTCATGTAATGACTCAGATAAAGTGCAACGTCTCAAATGAGCTCTGACTCTCGGTGATTGTAAATAAGTAAATAATGAAGAACCACACAGTGTTGTGGGGTTTGGACGGTGCCAGTTCTCACCGTAAATGTTGCCATCCTCAGCTGTGGCAGTGACCCGCTTCCCCTGGATCTGGACGTGTTTCCCACTGGTGCGGCTGTAGAGCTGGTAGACCCGGACCTGTCTGCGGCTCAGCTGGTCCGACACTTCGCCCTGCGTCCTCACATACTGCTTAAAATTAGGAGACGGGTGATTCTCCCCCTTTTTATGCAAAAGGGAAAAATAAAATACATAATTGCGCTTCTAGTCTGGGACAGAAAACTGCGGCTAACAGTCGCTCACCATCCCAACAGGTTTCACCCGCACCCTCTTACCTGCGCGTGGCACCACAGCACGAAAAAATGGATGGATCTGCAAAACAACGGAATTGGGTTAGAAAGAGCCACCAGGAACTTCTGGAGCGGAGCACGTCTTCGGCGTGTGCGCGGCTCACATGTACACGCAGCGCTGGTTTATTCCCTGCATGATCTCAGGACGCGCTGACCCGATCCAAAGCTCCCACGGTGTCGCAGAAAGGCGCTGCCGACCTGCCCATCCA
The DNA here is from genome assembly GCF_901000725.2 of Takifugu rubripes. NCBI lineage: Eukaryota > Metazoa > Chordata > Actinopteri > Tetraodontiformes > Tetraodontidae > Takifugu > Takifugu rubripes. The sequence continues at coordinate 1,581,305 of NC_042305.1, forward strand.
CGCCGGGGGAAGGTTCTGACCGAGGAACCTCCGGCTGCGATCAGAGACCGGGGCCGGAAGATGGAGAGCTGGGGAGCTCCGAGCCGACAAAGACGCCAACGTCCATCATGCACGAACATCTGCACACATTTCTTTATTTACATGACTGGTTGTGGTCGGTGTAGATCTTCTTGGGTCACTTTCAGGTCTGGAAGAGCCCCCGGTCCCAGTGGGGTCAGCGTGCTGGCTGGATGTCCTCAGGTCCCTCCCTGAAGTCCGCCTGGGGTGGGTGGGCGCGTTCACAGGACACTAATGACCGCCTTTGATACCGTCAAAAAGACATCACGCACGCACGCGCGTGCACACAGATTCACATTCTGGCAACTGAAATGTTGCTAAATGTTCCAGTGGAGCAGCAGATGGACATCCATGTCCTCAAGCGTCCCCGGACACTGGCTTTCAGACAGACAGACAGACAGACAGACAGACAGACATTATTTGAAGGAGGGAAGGATGAAGAGGGTTGACAGGGATCATACGGGGAAAAGCCCAGACGTGCACCACACGTGCACCAGAGCACCTCTGTTGGTCCAGATGATTCAGCCGGCCTCTGAGGTCCGACCCAGCACATGTGACTGGAGAACAGGCCCTCTGAGGTGGTCCTGGTGGGCTGAACGGTGTCGGCCTCCGTGGTTGAACGGGATCAAAACCAAAACCTGCTAAAGTGAGTTGGACCCTGGTTCTACTGCAGATGATTGACCTTCTGCTGGAGGAGTGGCACCTCCACCGAGGTGTTGGAGACCCCCCATCTCACGCACACGCGGAGTGATGATGTCATACACTGTACATCCCATCATAAACATCGTTGAGTGTTCCTAGCATACATGTTATGATTCTTTGCTGTTGTGCTCAGAATATTTGGGGCAGATCTGAGTCTCCTGAACCCAGTTTCCCAGCTCAGATCTTCCTCAGGCCCAGTGCAGCTCCAGTAACAAAAGAGGAACTGGGGGTCTCCCAACAGCTCTGACCACATCGTAAAATCTCAAGGCCATAAAGAGCAACTGGCCAGTCTTTCTGACCCCTCAGAAATAGAAGGAAGCTTTCAGAAAGTGGGTGGTCCTGTTGAAGGAAGAACAAGGGATGGAAAACAAGCACCAAACACTTTGTTTCAACAGTCGGCGACTTCTTCAGAACCAGTCAGGACCGTGAGTGTGCTGCATGTGTGCAGCGCTGGTCCAGAGCTGGAGCTGTTCTACTGCAGGGACTCCACGACCCTCGATGGAGGGACGAGCCACCATTTGTAGGCCCATTTGAGCTGCTGGGCCAATTTGACACAGCTGACAGAGGCAATAAATTTGAACTAGTCCCCATCCATAATGAGGGCTCACACAC